>NW_023596136.1:2611868-2644368 GCF_011947565.3 Pollicipes pollicipes
AGAGAGGAGAGAGAAGAGAGAGAGAGAGAGAGAGAGAAGGAGAGAGGAGAGGAGAGAGGAGAGAGAGAGAGAGAAAAGCGGAGATTCGGGTGTTATAAGTCGAAAACCAGAAGAGACAGGGAGTGGTTTAAAATGGACGTTTTTACGCTACACCCAGTTGACCTGGTCGTTGCTGGGCAGGCGGGAGGTGTGCTGGTTCGGCCCGGACGGTACAAGCTGGTGGACATGCTGCGCGGCCAGGTCGTCTGGAACCTCCTCAACTTCAAAAAGGAGCTGCGAAACCTTGGAGTCGCGCGACCCGACCCGGTACATACACCGCCGCAGCGACACAACACGGCACACAACACCGCTTGATCACCGACCGTGATTGGATCGCACGCTGACGGCATCTCGGTGTACCTGATGAGCCTGTCCGTGCACAACGGCCGCTCCGTCGCTGGCACGCGCCGGGGAGGGCCTGCCGGAATGACGCGCCTTGGGGAAGTACTCAGAGGACAAGCCAGAGCTATGGTATCTTGAATATGTGGTCATATCACGGCCATCGGCCGAGCATTTTGGCGCTAGATACGGTCTTAAAGCGAATAAGTCGGTTATTAGCAATAACTGTGGAATGCGGTCCATACCAAAAGTCATTCACGATGGTCAATTATCAACATCTAGGTGTGCAGCCCTTCATACATGCGGGTTACTGAATTATTATGGCCTTATCGTTGATGTTAAGAGTAAAACCAGGCCAAACCAGAAATTCTGATTTTGACCAACGGTTGGGATTTGTCGTTGCCCACACCGGTGTCTTCAGTCTCAGACGTATGGGCAAATGGCGCAAATGTTCTTTACATTTGCCCCGATGGCGGCGCCTTCCCTCTGTGTCCTACTGCGGTCGGCGGTAGTCATTTCAGGGCGACGAATAGATACGTGGCACGGCGTGGGAAACGGGTTCTAGCGGAAAATTGGTTGCAGACTGGCCAGTTGAACTTCTCTGCAAACACAGACATCATTAACGAGGCACCTGTGAGTGAGCCACGATGGATGGACCTGGTTTGCGACATCTTACGAACGAATGTTGGTACAGCTGTGCGGTAGATAAACAAAAAGTGAGTGCGAAACTTCGCGGTTCAAGACGTCAGGTAGCGCGGTAACGGATGTCCCGTTCCTTAGAAAGTATATCGGCATTCGACATATCTGACGACAGCCTGGCCAGCCTCGCGCTCAGCTTAAGCTAGAGCAAGGTAAAGGGACGCAGACATGCCCGCCTGCAATAGGCCCTCAACAACGGCACAAAGCACCGCTTGCTTGCCTTGATGCACGTTCCATTCGACCAGGCATTGCCACATCTGACTTTCAAATGGCATACATGCCTTATGTGAGTACATCAGACGCATACAAAGTTAATAAAACAAGTTATTTGTCTTCATTCATCGGATGCGCCTGCCATGCCGCAGGCGTCCGTTCGCTGCTGCTCTGAGTTTCACCAGTTTTCATTGCCTTGACTTCTTGTTCGTGTGTTGGTAGATGCACTAAAAATTTCATGCTGGTAGTTCTTGGTTTCGAAACTGTATAGCAAAACATGCAATAGGCACATTGCGCTTGCCGTTTTCCTGTCTGTGTTAGCCATATTAGTATCCAAGTTGTCCATGTTAGTATCCATGTTAGCATGCAGCCGGAGGCTGCAGACTTGACTGAGCACCAAACACGAGGCACTCGCGCGTAGGAACGACGCGCTCGTGATGCACGTGGTGTTTTACTGTCATTTAGCGCTTATCGAGCCGTCGAACGCTCTGCCGCCACCCTGATATGTCCCTTAAGTGCGTGTCCGATCTCTTTTCACTTCAGATGGCCCCCCGAGGCGCCACCGTTCACGGCCAACGCCTTCCACATCGCCTCTCGGAACGCAGTCGGTAATTATTCTGCTTCTCGGCATCAATCCAGCCCCCCGTCACGGTCACGGATCCGTAAAGCGTGGCATGACATTTTTGACACGTCATATGCACGCAGTTCTGGTATACCGCGCTGCGGTTTTTAGCTGCAGTTTTCATTGACTCCGTCGGTTTGTTGCTACAGATGTCACCAGCTCTTTCCTTCCTGCCTTCTTTGACAGCACCGCAAACAACTGACATAACGCACAGAGTATCTCTGGATTGAGAGCAGCTATGTGCGCTACATGACCGCGATCGTGTTTGGTTGATGAAGCCGCGGTGTGGCATCTTTCGTGCCTGAGGAAAATGCCTTTCACCAATTCTGAAATCACTGACCCGAAGTGTGACACTTGGCTGCGGTCGGCGGTGTAAAGACCGCGTTCTTGCCCACATCTCTGTACTGACAACTCACCGAGACACAAATGCAAAGGATGTGCACGTTTCTCTCAAATTGACGCAGCTCGATGATCATCGAGAAAGCTTACCTTAACGTCCCAGCTGTGGGAGCTCCCAGCGACCGCGTGTGGAGCATTTTCGTTAGGAAATTTTCCACAGCGCGAGAAAATTGCCTGCACGACATCAGAGGCAGAGCGCACCAAATCACCGTGGCAGTCATCTGTTGCCGCGTCTTACGCCGTCCTGATCTCATTTGCCAGGCGTGCGTGAAATGAAGCTGTCTTTGCAGGCGTTCCGCTGGCGCTGCTGACGGAGCCGTACTTCTATGACAACGTACCGGAGTACGTGCAGTACGCCGTGCTGGGCGTCACCATGGCCCACGAGCTGCTGCACGGCATCGATAACGCAGGTGAGTAACGGCCGGCGATGGCGCCGTCGGCAGAGGTCGGGTCAGATTGACGGCAGAAGGTCGGCAAGATGCCGGCGCGCAGACTCCATGGCATGGTGTTGATGAAAGCAAGGTTTGCATTCTTGATAATGCAGTAAGATCAGCGTACACTATTGGGAACAACTGACGCTGCTGGTGGTATACTCTCTGTCGATTACAAATCGCTCTGTATCACCAAAAGCTAGCAAAACAAGTCCACGTTCAGAAAAGAATATCTGAACACTGCGTAGTGTCGTGAGGCTCATGCTCTCTTTAAGTACTCTCATTCCCGACAGTTTCGCCGTTCGTTGAAGGCAGCTTTCGGACCAACAGTTTATACAGCCTCTCAGAGTTCCGAAAGCAGTGATATACGGAACTGTTTCAAACGTCCAAATGACTTCGACATTGTTTCCGTCAGCGAGTTTTTCGACTCATCGCCGATTCAAACTGGACATATTCTCCTCTACGAACCCTGCCTGACTTTCCCGTAGACGAGTTCAGTGGCTGGTGAAGCCCCTCGGTAGCGTACTCAGACACACGTGCAACTGATAACTCATAGGCGGCCACGCCCGCCGAAGCACCGACCATAGTAGGCAGTTTCTGAGTTTTGTGTGCCGAAAACGCACCGAGAGAAGAGGATTCTGGCCAAGCTATCGCCGGAATTCGACGTCCGTCCGATAGCGTAAGGTGACGTCGGCGACGCACGCTCTGGTGCCGGCCGCCGGTCGGGGGTTCAGCCGGCGTCACCGGAACATGCCGGCGACGCTAGCGGATCGCCGACGTCAAAGCCTGCCTGCCGCCGGGTTGCTGTTGAGGTACACCGATGACGCCAGAGATCTACAGGAGCGTCGGAAACATTGCATCTCCACGCTAATCTACTTTTTAAATAGCTTGCTGACAAACTACAACAATGACCCTAGCGTGTATCCTAACGACACCTTGTGTTTGCCAACTTGTTTGACCAAGCAATGAGGCAACCTGGTTTATCGGTGTCAGTCACTTTGCGTGGTTGCGTGACCTTGCTAGTGTGATTACATATGTTGTGAACATTCTCCTCCATTGAAGTTATGTTTTTGCTGTAATAGGTAAAGGACATCCATCCATGCATTTTAGCATGCTTTGAGCGTGACTTGAGCGGAAACTGCTTGAAATAGTCATTACATCCCTGTCCCTCTGACTATGACGCGTACACATTATACTTTTAAGCGCAATCACTCAGGGTTAACACGCACTCGGGTGGGGGTCAAATTGACCCCCCCTCCCGAAGGTTTTTCCACCATGGTTTCCGAACGCCGCGGCGTAGCCGCGCCAAAGTTTGCCTAGCTGTAGACAATTGGGTAGCGGATCGTTTGGCATCAAAAATTGAGGTGTTCCTCGTAAGGTCACTGACCTATGGCAAATCAAAGTCAGGCCATGGTTTCAGCGAAGGCAATTTCTAGGCAATCCTTCAATCTGATGCAACAACAGAGTGTTAGACGAAGCCATACATCTCTGTGATGCTTTCTTGGGCAACGCAACAGCTGAATGAGCAAATTACATTGACCCAAGATCAGGTATGAAGGTCACACCAAGATCAAAACCAACCTAATTTGTTACCCTAGGGCTTGCTGTATGGGATAATTTCTGGTGCTCATTTCGAGTTTATTGATAGCAGGAACCGAATTATGCATCTTCCATGGACTTCTCAGAGGTCAGAATAGGCCATTGACCTAAAATGACACGGTTGAACATTTTGTTTTAGGAACATACTGCCTAGCGTAATCTTTGTCGCTTAGTCACATGCAAAACTCAAAGCAATATTGTATGATTTTGGTCACCTTGACCTTCAAAAGGCCAAACAAGGTCACTGACCTTGAATGAGAATGTGACCTTTTGCTTAGAAACGGTTATCTAGGTTCTGGGGGCACTTTGGAGACAACCTGGAACTTGACATTGCTTGATCTTTTTTGACCAGAAGGTCATAGCCTAGGAATCTGAAACTTGGACCTACGTGAGTTAACGTACAGGTCAATACACCCCGTAGATTTGGTGTTTCTAGATTTCTTAGTTCCCGAGATTTCAGGGGGTGCCAAATTGACCCCCACCCGAGTGAAGGGTATCTAGCCCGGGCGCTTGTTAAACAAGGTAATTGTATTACCTTTACAATTACCTGTGCACAATTATGCACAATTACAATTACCTGTACAACAAGCTAATTGTAATTGTGCATGGTCGATACTTAATGATACGCCAGTTAGCAGAGATTATTTTGACTTGCGGAGTTGCGTACAATGTAGGCAGTCAGTGAGCTCAGCTGTGTATCATAACACACGTCTGGATGGTCGGTTAGATACCCTGCGCTCGGCTGGGGATCAGTTTGGTCCCACTGAGATCTCAAGAACTAATAGTGCTAGAGACACAGCAGTCACAGGCTGTGTTAGGCTGTATGTGAACTCACTTAGGTCAAAGCTTGAGGTTTCTAGGTTATGACCTTCGGGTCAAATAAGGTCAAACAAGGTCAAATTTCAAATTGGTCTTCAAAGTGTCCCCAGAACCTAGATGCCTGTTGTAAGCAAAATATCACATGCTCATTTAAGGCCTGTGATGTTGTGGGACCTTTCGAAGGTCATGGTGACCAAAAGCATAGAAGGTTACTCGGAGTTTTGGATATGAATAAGCGACAAAGATTACGCTAGGCAGTATGTTCATAAAAACGAAATCTTGTCCTGAGTCATTCTAGGTCAGTGACCTGAGAAGAAGGTTATGGAAAATTCTAATACGGTGCTTGTTATCAATAAATTCGAAATGAGCACCAGAAACCACCTCATACAGCAAGTTTGAAGCAATAAAAGAGGTTGGTTTGACCTTGGCCTTACCTTCATACCTGACCTAGGTCAATGGATTTGGCCATTCAATTGTTGCATTGCCAAATAAAGTATTTAGGAGATGTATAGCTTTGCCTAACACTCCGTTGTTGCACCAGATTAAGCGATTTCCCAGAAATTGACTTCGCTGAAACCATGATCTGACTTTGACCTGCCGGAGGATACCATACAATCCACTATTCAATTGTCTACAGCTATGCAAAATGTGGCGTTGCCACGCCGTTCCGTTCAGAAACCATTCCGGAAAAACACCCGGGGGTTAATGAGACCCCCAACCGAGCGCGTGATAACGAATAGCCGTAACTCTTAGCGTCACGAAGAGTCTTCGGTCCTTTGCATGCGGCGAAGGCTCCGTGCACCACCATTGTCTTTTAACAACGGCCATGGTCTTGCCAATCTGCCACTCTGAGTGTTTAAAGTGCGTGCCGCTAGATTGCTAGTTAGAAAGCAACCAAATGCAGCTAACAATTCTCGCACGTGTCGTGCCCCGACAATGTCACACAACTGTGGCTTGTTTAAGGCCTTCCACATTCAGCGAATGCTATCAACACACCGATCCTTTGCAGGGTTTCACTTTGACGAGAGCGGCGCCGTTCGTCGTCTAACGGCCAACGAAGAGCGGATGATAGCGGACAAGTTC
Organism: Pollicipes pollicipes; assembly: GCF_011947565.3. Classification (NCBI taxonomy): domain Eukaryota; kingdom Metazoa; phylum Arthropoda; class Thecostraca; order Pollicipedomorpha; family Pollicipedidae; genus Pollicipes; species Pollicipes pollicipes. The sequence continues at coordinate 2,618,112 of NW_023596136.1, forward strand.
AGCTGTGTGCGTAACGAATACGTACAGGGCCTCTCCAGGGTGATAGAGGTGAACGACCAACCCGTCCTCCTGCAGGTGAGATCGCGCCGCCGTCAAGCTCTGAGCGAACACATCGTTTGCCAGGCTCTGTGGTGAGCTGGAGGACGGTTGCGGAACATGATAGAGGAGGTGAAATTGAGGGCGAGCCGGCCAGATTACGAGCGAGGTCACAGGGGACGAGTTAGCCACGTTACGAGCGAGGTCACAGGGGACGAGTTAGCCAGGTTACGAGCGAGGTCACAGGGGACGAGTTAGCCAGATTACGAGCGAGGTCACAGGGGGCGAGTTAGCCAGATCACGAGCGAGGCCATAGGGGGAGAATTAGCCAGATTACGAGCAAGGTCACTGGCCGAGCGGGTCCTTCCAACTTGAGCGCCCTAGCCCAGTCCGGCCAGGCCTTTATCTGTGGCATGAACTGATATTGTAACAACTGATGATGACAAAGCTGTAGAATGCTCAGCAACGCGAAGTGAAATTCTGTAAAAGTTGTGTTGCATAAATCGGCTAAACATCTTTGCACAGCCTGTTCAATCAGGCAGGTTTTCCTTACAACCGTAACTGCCATCCCAATTAGCCTGTAACCCGCCCGCGTTTGTCACGTTGCAAGGAGGCTTGATCACACTGATCAAAAGTGAGCCTGGATATAGACGGTCCGGTGTCGCTACAACACCAGATTGGTACATTCCGACGGAGCAAGAAACGGCCAGTCGAGCTGGCAGAGGCATGCGTTGATATGTGCAAACGCTTCATGAAGACGTGAAGCTCATTTTACGGTGTATGAGCGAACTATCAGTTACAGCTCAGGAGCATGCCTCCAAAGTTTTAATCGTGGGTCAGTAATTGACAAGAAATCTGTCAATGTCACCTTTAGGGAAATCAATCTCGAATGCAAGACATTATGGCCTGAAGCGAGAGAGACTGCGACACAAAGGCTACACAAGCGTACTGTCCTGTTCATTGTGACTACGATCCACCCAAAATAGTTGCGCTCTTCGGAATACGTTTTTGCTGACTGTTAAAGCCGTAAATCGCGGCAAGTGTATCATTTCCACCCAATTAAATTCCCAGACTTGGACACGCTCAGTCACGGGAACACTACACAAATTAGCAGCAAGCTGGAAAAACGACAAGCTGACGGACTGCGAGTGGGCATGGATATGGCGGCTACGGCGGAACCATAACCCCCTCGATTTGTGGCATTTAGGTTAGTACCAGGTCATGCTCTGGGGACTCTTGAGGTTGAGCGGCCGTGCCGCAGGCTGCGCTCTTCCGCCAAGTTTAGTCTGGGGAGACTTATGACAGGTGGTCTCTTCTTTTGGCGACGTTGCAGGCTGCCGCAACATGCCGTCTTTGTTGTGGGTGTACACACGTTCTTCTTTTTCGGAACTTTTTCAAGTGAATGTCACTGAGGCTGCGTTCCCTTGGACTATGGCAACAGGCAGACGTTGTCAGAGCCAAACACTCTTCCGTCTATCGCCCATCGGAGAAATCATTCTAGCCCCGAGACTTTCGACAACAGTTACCGTCAATGGGCCGCACGCTCCGCCGGTTTCAAAGGCGACTGGCTGGAACTGAAGCTGCTGGGTGAGGCTCGAGCATTTTCTGTTCTCTCCGCATTCGACTTCTTTAGCTGCGGCGTCACGGTTATCGCGGTGGAGATAAGGCTGGAGGCGGCAAACCTATTGATGCGTGTGACATCCTATACCAGGCTCTTAACTTTGCGCAGTTTTTATCACTTAGCTCGCAAAAGCAATCAGCGTGGACCCCCGTCTGGTAAACTTTCCTGGAAGGCGGACCATTGCGTATATCCATTTGCTTAGCTTTTTGTGCATCGGCCCTGACGTTTGTAATGGCCTTGTCCGTCCTGCGCCGTCGAAAGCTCATTTCTGGGGAGTTTACATCTATCATCAGTTGCTCTGCGAACCTGCCGTGGACAGTGATAAACAATGCTGTTCAAGACAGAGGCTCTTTCATCATCACCAGGAAAAGGACACATACATTTCAGTTGCTGTTCAGTAAACAAAATATGCTTCTTAATTCTTCTCCGACGAAGGCGCCGGTAAATTGCTTCGACGGATAGTTTTTTGCGCCAGATAAGCGCTTAGTCAAACGGAGCTTCTACGCTATCTCAAAAAGTTTAGAACAGTTTTTATCACGGAATACGTTCCTTAAATCGGCAATGCCTTTTTGGGCGCGATTTAATCTTTGTGCTCCGAGGAACTGCCGAACTTCGTGCTTTGGAAAGGCGTGACAAGATGCCAGCACCACCGCTTTGTGTCCGCGTTTAACGATGCGTCATTTTGGCTCCCATTGTAAGCGTGAAATATGGGTCAGTGCAGCTCTGTGTGAGATAGATTTCAGAAAGAGTTACGTGTTGTTGTGGGCCATTCAATAAATGTACTGAAGTTTCAAAGGGCTTTCATCTAGACCGAAATGAAAACGGTCCCATTGAGGTGGGCAGCCGCCTCCTTAAAGTCATGCTATGCGCTGTCCGCTAGTAACCCAAGGCTACGGAAGAGGCATAGTCCCTTTATATTTGATAGTACATCGTGAGCGACAGCGACGGAGTATTCATTAAACATCACGTGTTCACCATTGCTCTAAGATGTACATTTGCTACTTGGCATAGTGTCTAATTTATGAGCACAAAGACACAAGGCTACTGAATAGCAAGGAGGGGGCAATCGATAAACCACTTTTCGTGAAACTTAAATATCAGCACTGATGATCTGTGGAATAATGGATTAGGAAAAAGTCTTGCCCACCTACTATCTGAGAGGTTCCTTTGCACCTCCCTGGAATAGAATGTAGTCCTTCATTGGGTGTAGCCCCCATTGGCCCATCTTTTAATGGAATGATATTTCGTCCTCCAACATTAGAACATCGATGCAGACCATCTGTTCCAACGAGCGCAAAATGGCCTCAAAACTCCGATCATCACCTTTTTTCATCACAACGTGCTGTACCGATGCGGGAGCAGTACTCGACCTGTACCGCACCAAACAACGGGCACATTGTATCACCCAAAGATGAACGAGAATAAAAGCGCCCTCATATCTTCGCAGATGTTGATATGCCCATTCCTTTGTACACCAACCAGGCAGACACTTTTTGCGACCGGGCCCAAACGCACCCCCGTATGACCGAGGCCTGTGTCACGTTCTGTAATGTGCCAGTCATTAGTGACAATGCTGACCGGTGACCCCGAGATGACCTCGTCCTATCGCCAGATGGACGGCGACCTGGGCCTGATGGAGAACGGAGCCGACTTCAGCAGTCTGGCTCTCACATGGGCGGCCTACAGTAGGTGGCGCCAATACCAGGACCACGAAAGCAAGCTGCCCGGCGTCAATCTCACCGACCGGCAGATCTTTCTGCTGTCTCTCGCGCAGGTACGGGAAGTGTGAAACAGCGACCCGGGATTCTTGCCTGGTTAGTAAGCTTCGGGAGAGTAGCGTGAAGTCATTCCAGCTTTCTTGTCTGCAGAAGTGAATGTGTGCGAGCAGCTTGAAGTACGTGGAGTGTGCGGCTTTCCTCTAAAGCGTTCTTGATTAGAGGCGGAGCTACGGCCAATATCCCGCAGCACTGCGTCTCCCAGCTAGGGGTTGCGACCGGGAGAGGCTTCGAAATACAGGTCGCGCGCCGCCTCAGTCTTGGCACTTCCTGTCGCGCGCGTTATGGCCTCGGTCCTTTATTAAAGCAGATACTTGATGTGGCAAGCTTCTTGGTCTTGATTAAGCTCGGCAGCTGCAGCATTGTCTGACATGGTAACAACTCCTTGAGTCTGTGCTCTACAAGCATTCAGAGTAGATGAAAGCAGCTCTTGCCTAACCAAACAGACACGGACTAGTTACACAAATATCTGCGGTCACTGGGATTGCCTGTTGTACCCAGCGATTGCTGCAGGTTTCTTCAGTCCGTCGGGAGCCAAGTGAGTATTATATGGCCGAAACTGGGCCGATCAACCCTGGGAGGCAGTTCGAGTTTGACGTTATATCGTATCCAGGGTGAACGGGACTGGACGTAGCTTTGGGAAGTTGAGCCAAAAATTGGGATGTGCAGACCACGATGGGTAAGCGGTAGCCTCCCTCCCTTAACCAGAAACGCGATATATATATATATATATATATATATATATATATATATATATATATATATTCTGAACCTATGACATGTGGTCGGCTGTCTCCATCAGCTCTACTGCGCCAACATCGAGCCGTGGTCGTACGTCTCTACAGTGGGAGCCGGCACACACCCACCGAACCCGGAGAGGCGAGTATTGGCCAGGACCACTCGCGGCTAACCATACGACTCCCACCCGGGACCGGCACCGGCGGGCGGCTCCCACGTCAACAATGCCCCGGCCATCCACAATATTTTCACTCCCGAACTTAGTCTTCGCCGCTGAATAGACGTGCGGGAGCGGAGGTTATTAAATGTCCACTCAAGTTCCTGAATTCACTACCAAGCCCGGCCCAGCTCCGCACTCTCCAATTACCAGCCAGCGGCTGTCCACAGGCGATTGTACATGCTGTCAGCTGCCAAGTGCAATCTCCCTGAACAGTCATTCAGTTGCCAATGGATCGCGCCTAGTGTGGCAACCGCGCGCTTGCCGTTGGTGTTCGTTCTTTCGCTGCTTTGCCGATTGCGTAATCGTTCCATAAGTCGTCTCGATTGACGAGTGCTTGGCTTGACCATCTCTCCAATACAGAGCTCTGCTTTCTGCTCTCTCGTCTGTCCGTGTTTAGGTGGCAGACATTTTCCCCGAGTTAAGGACACTCCCGTTGACTGTCTCCTCGGTCCTGACGCTGCCCCGTCGCCTCTCTTCGTCAGGGTGAACGGTATGGTGAGGCAGACGCCGGCGTTCGGCGCCGCCTTCGGCTGTCCGGCCGGCAGCCCGATGAACCCCTTCACCCGGTGTGACCCGGTCTGGTGAGGCGGTGACGCCGGTCTCTCCTCCCTTGTCCTCACGCCTGGCTCCCGCCGGGCACGTCTCGCGAGCCGGAGATTTTCTTCGACGCTGTCTCGCGACGGAGCACCCCAGAGCCCACCGCCACACCTCGTGCCGAGGCGCCGCGCGTGCCGGCTGGTCGCGGTTCGTTCGGCCGGCGCCGAAGCCCCTGTCGATGTGGCGCCGGGGGCGGACACCGGTTGCGCTGGCGTGCCGCCCCTCAATGCTGTCCGGCCGGAGTCCGCTGCACGTCCCACGTCGAGGCGTCGGTGTATGGACAGCGTCAGAAGGGACAACGTCTGGCCGGGCAGCGTCGTAAGGGGCAGTGCCGCACCGGACAGAGCGGGCCGGACAGCGCGGGACCGGGCAGCGTCGGACCGGACAGCGCTGGACTGGACAGCGCCGGACCGGACAGCGCTGGACCGGACAGCGTCGGACCAAACAGCGCTGGACCGGACAGCGCTGGGCCGGACGGCGGTTCGCGACCAGCGGGCCGTTCTGATCCCAGCTGCGCGCGTGCACATCAGGCAGGGCTTACCCGACGACAGCTGCCGAATAGTGGCTGCGGGGAAGTAATTACTGGGCATCGGAGCATGATGGTGACCGTACCGCGTTTATCGGGCAGGACATGTATCGCGATGGTTACCGACAACGGCGCACCGAGCACGGGAATTGATCACCAGATGATTGGTGAGCTATGTGGTGCTTTGTATTGTCGCCGAGTATATATTTCATGTTAAATTTGCGACGCGTTTGGTTGGGTCGACGTGGAAAATGTCAGTCAGATTGGCAGCCAAAACTGGCACATTTTATTACGGTTGCTGCTTGTGCCACTTTTCTTTTTATGGTCACGTTTTGTCCACCGAGAGATATAATACAAGCGCATCATTGTGATGTTTACGGCATGCGTGTGAACTTGACTTAGATGGAATTTAGCTTATGCCACAGAGGTGTTTGTACATGACATCACAGATGCGTCAATACCAGTGACGAGATTCCTTGATTCGGACTTCAGACTACCAACTGATTAACAGCTTAGGTAAACAGAAAGATGCAGTGGGACCGAATGAGCAAATGAATTAATTTGACCAGATGTGATCTTAGGTCTTAATCTTATGATACAAAGTGATAGGTAATATTATGTACAAGCAACGCGTATTGCCCCGAAAATCATGCGTGAAGCATAAACATCACGAAGTCATCGCTCGGAACCATTGTCCACAATTCATGTTTAAAATCCTAATGTTCGGATAAAGAACTTCTGAACTGTTGTCTTGACAACTAAGACCACTGCCTGAGCGGTTGCTGTTCTGATATATTTACATCCATGCTAGTATCCCATCAATCCTATCAGGACCTAAGGAAGGCCTAAAGGAAACGGCCAAATCGATTTTTGCAAACTTTTCCTTTCAGTACGGTAGAGTTAACGTTAAATCTTCTCCAAAGTGAGGAAAATGTTACTGCTGCTTCATCCTGTCGGTACACCCATAAACGCTGTCCCTCAAATATCGAAGGGCGCGGTCTCTGCATGTACTGTATGAAAATGATATGCCATTTGAAGGCAGTAATTTGTGCGCTCGTGGCATTGCCGCGGCGATATTCAGAAACATTCGCGGCGCATTCTCAACTTGTGCTGTACACACGTGGACGACATGGCTTGTAGGTGCGCCGGTATCCCAGCCATACTCTGCCGAGGGCTTCATGCGATTCCCAGCGCAACACCAGCGGGCATATCGCAGGCAGCAGCAGTGTCTGCAGCGCTGTACCGCATTCGGAGAGACGGCTGGCGCGGTTAGAGGCGGAATTAGACACACCGAGCGCAGCAAATTGAGCTTGCACTTATAGTCATAATGTATCATATTTCATCACACTTGATTTTCATTGTGTTTTACAACCATGCCATCTGCGCTGTGGAAATATGCTGAACAACTGGACAGCCTGGTCACATCCGCAGCGCCTTCGGCGCGCGTACCGATCAGAGACATGTCATCTGGACAGCCTGGTCACGTCCGCAGCGCCGTCGGCGCGCGTACCGATCAGAGACATGTCATCTGAACAGCCTGGTCACGTCCGCAGCGCCGTTGGCGCGCGTACCGATCAGAGACATGTCAACTGAACGGCCTGGTCATGTCCGCAGCGCCGTTGGCGCGCGTATCGATCAGAGACATGTCAACTGGACAGCCTGGTCACGTCCGCAGCGCCGTCGGCGCGCGTACCGATCAGAGACATGTCAGCTGGACAGCCTGGTCACGTCCGCAGCGTCGTCGGCGCGCGTACCGATCAGAGACATGTCAGCTGGACAGCCTGGTCACGTCCGCAGCGCCGTCGGCGCGCGTACCGATCAGAGACATGTCAACAGCACGAGAGGATCAGGCGAACTCGAAAGGACGACGAGGGGACGTCATCAAGGTCTCTAACAGAGGCGGAGCAAGACCAGCCAAACGCTAGAGCAGTGCCGCTGCTGAGCTATTACCATTTCGATCCGCACGTGCCGGCCGCCGTTATCAGACATGCATTTGCTCTTCGCTGGGACGCCGAGGGAGTGCGCTTGAATCTCATTACGCATCAATGTGGCTATGCTAAGCACGACGTGCTCTTGTAGAGAGCTCTAAAAATATGCTGTTTATTTCTGTGCTTATGCCTTTCCATAAATATTGTTGTGACCCTCTGAGTCATACTGCACTGAGCTGGTTTCCAGCTGCAAATACCTGCCAGTTACCACACTTACCACAAATTTTGATAGCGCGGTAAGTCAAACCGTTTACATTTTTAGCTTATGGAAGACGGTCCGACTCCATCTGTCTTCTCCAAAAACCGTGTTTCAGCTAAAAAGCAATGTTTACCGCAGGTCACAATGCGATGCAGTTTAATGCTGTCATTCTGTACTCGATCTCATGACGACTCTGGACGCTGAAGAAGCACGTTACTCAGGTAGAACAGGCAATTCTGAGCCCTACCCTCCAAAACTACACGCGGGCTTTCGTCATCAGATTTGTCTGCTTCTTAGGCTCCCTGGCTCGGAATTGCCTACAAGGCTAAATGTTACATTGTTTTTCGAGTCACACTTGGAACGCCAAACCCAGACGTCATTTGAGGTCTTTTGATGCATATGCGCGAATAGGAAATGCATAATCAAAAAGTAAACTTACTGGGAGGGACTTCTAATATATCCATACAGTCGTGTCTTTTTGAACCGTAAGCAAGGCACAAGAGAGCGCATGTTCACTAAAGTTGAGGCGAATTCCGCCAAGAACCACATAGATATGCTCGTTGGAACCGATCTCCCATTTAAATTTCAAAGTGTGTCACCTCAAAGCGCTACAAGTGCCAAACAATTCCCGAAGCAAGACGTTCAGATGTGTCACGGCGCGGTGGACTGGACGTAACTAGATAGGGACCTCATGACACTCACGATACAGTGTTAATATGATTCTTCGTGTGCATGGACAAATCCGGAAACTACCACATTTCGCGATGAGTTAATCTAAATGCAATTGATTTTTTTCGTTTTATAGTCTTAAAGTTGCAATCTATCCATAACAGCTTTTCGTTTGATTTCATTATGTTCTCGGAGTCAGCCTCCAGCTTTCAAATAAAACATAACTGAAGAGGATCGTACGATTGTGTGCCGGCGTCCCCACCTGTTGGAGGCTATCAAGTGACGTCACTGTCAGCTGACATGCCCCGATGGTAAGCGAGGACTGGTATGATGTTCGAGAACTCAGCAGCCTAACAGATGTAGTTTTAGTTACCGACTTAAATAAAAAGTTTGCATGATGTTAACGTAATTTCCGTGTCTTAATTTCATCACCCCGAGAAAGTGGAACCAGGCAGATGTATAAAATCACGAACGCATGCACGCCCAGACATACCATACATTTTGCCATTTATTGCTATTTAACACTTGTTATACGCTGTAAAGCACGATACACACATTACGGTGTTTGGCTGACACCTGGTACAGGCATGCACCAGACAGCCCGCTTTGTGTCCGCACATGCCAGTAAAAATACACACGTGCCGCCCACCGACTTCGGCTGTGCCCGAGGCCTTCCCTTGTGAACATTCACCTCTCCCGATCTGCAGACAGCACGGACACCCATTTGGCAACAAGACTCGGGCACGTGATATAACAGGCTATCTCGACATGGTTGTGGGATGTCGATACCCGATAAAACAGCCGGAGACCCGCTAGACGGATGCCGGGCGGCATCATCAACATTATAGCTAGTAGCTGGAGGTCGTCATGGCACGGACAGTTGCATGTCACTCAGCACGATGCAAGCCTGGCATCCTACGCACAATGTTCAACATCAAACCTACATCATGTTCAGATTAAAACAGACTGGCGATTTAGGTTAAGCGCGACATTTGAAACCACAGGCAACGTGGCTACAACTTCGGCCGCCTTTACATCGATCTGCCAAGCGTTACAGCAGCTCATCGAACCCTTACCTGGTAAGCTGCCCGTAGGCGCGCATGATTCCACAGCAGCCGTCACAAGTCAAGTTACCGGGTTAATGTGTCCCGCAAAGAAGCAGCTACAAAAGTGATCGTGTGAGCACTCGGCTTTAATCTCGGCTGCTTCGCACCGCACCACAGATGGCTCTGCTCACATAGGACTGCTTCTCAGACTAACCGCTCACGTCGCCTACACACAACTATGGCGTGATGGCCGGGTGGAAGGCAAATGTTAAGTGCACAGCGCGAAAGATGACTACTGGAATACTGAAACGGTGGTCGATTATACTGTTATTGCTACTATTTTTGCTCGGATCCAAAGCCGATCCGTAAAGCACCAAAACATTCACATATCGACCACAGCTAACAAAGTCGTAAAAACATTTTGCACTCCAATACATCGAGCAGCTCAACACAGACGGGCATACCCCAATTCTGCATGCGCCGGACCAATCAGCGTGCCAGCTACGCCAGGCCAGAGTACGCCGCCCAGCAGGGGGTCTGCTCCGACCCCTCTCGGGCGCCTCCTGGCGGCGCCACCCGGCGCAGAGGGCGCCATCTCCGGCCGTCCTCTACGCGCCGGGGTCCATGACACGCCCCTGGAAGAGCGTCACGCCCACCCGGACGTCCCGGATAGGCGAAGATGAACGGCCGGTCGACGATGAAGGGTCGCGGTCTGGGCCGTATCGTGCGGAAGCCAAACGCGAGTGCTGTGGGAACAGGACGAGGTCAGAGGTTTGCCGGCTGGCGCGGCGCTGGTGTTGCCTCTCGCCCAGGGGTGAGGGGCGTAAGGGGAGTGTGGCTTTTGTGGCGTTGATTTGTGCCAAAATCTGGGTCAAGTGAGCTTTGATACCAGACTCTGTCATATTTTCGTTGAGTTAATGTGAAACAACAGATAATTTTCAACACCGAAAAAGTGTCGGTAGCTTCCTTGAGTTTGGGTTCAGTCAAACGATTCCCCGGAATCACCTAAATTTGTTATCTTTTACTCACTATATGCTGCAAAGTAACACTCGATGTATCATGGTCCTATGGTCAAACTGACACCTTCCATGTAAGCTCTTATGTAAAACAGGTAACATCCCAGAGTGACGTCATTGAAAGTCGGAATTGACGTATATTCAGGAACGCATCCAAATCCCTTGAGCAAGAATCGAAGTCGTCGACTCAAGATTGTACCGCAGTGTCCAGAACCAGAGTCAAAATCACGCCCACACGCTGTGAGTCGAGGTCGGAGTCGATTCGCTGTCACGGAATCGGGCACTCGTCCCTCTGCACCTGGTTGCCTATGATCCAACCAAGCGTCACGGGGGCGGGAGAAAGCTGTGCAGTGAGAATCCCGCTGAGGCGGATACTGGAAAACCAATATCAGAAAATTTTCACAAGTTCAAGCGCTTCAATAGGCACTCGCCGTTATACCATTGCCGCCCGACAAGGAAGGACCCGCTGACAATAATCAGCCTTGTGGTGGGTTTTGAGGCACGAAGGGGGTCACGTGCGGTTAGCAAACGCAGCGTTTGAAACCAGAATACCTCGCACTTGGTGAAACAGCTGAATGGTGGTGTTGTTTCAGGAGATAGCTTCGCTGAGGTTATGTTCTGCCACTTCCATTTCCCACTTCAAACGGAGCAATGACAACAGCAAGCCGCCAGGAATAGCCGCCGCCAGTACAAGTGTAACAGTAAGCCGCCTGCGCCGTTCACCACTGACCTGTAGCGGCTGAGGCTTCGGTTCCCTCCTCGTTGACCTCGACAGCCGCCTTGTGGACAGCGTCGGTGACATACAGCGCCTCCCGGCCGCTCATTCCCCGCATGTTCGCCGCCACCTCGTCAAACAGGTCAGCCATGCCCATCTGGAGGAGGCGGGAGTCAGGCGGGGTCAGAGGTCAGTGCCACCAACAGCGGGCGCCGTAGACATTGGTGACAGCTGAATGCAGCAACAGCGGTCGTGAGATTGGGTGCACAAACAGCGGTGGTGAGGGCTGGGTGCAGCAACAGCGGTCGTGAGGTTGGGTGCACAAACAGCGGTGGTGAGGGCTGGGTGCAGCAAAAGCGGTCGTGATGGTTAGATGCACTAGCAGCGTTGGTGAGGGTTACACGCAGTACAGCGGTGGTAATGGCTGGATGCACAGTGACAGGCGTTGGGAGGACGCTTCGCTGGAAGATCAGCAGGTAACGGCGACCGTCGGAGGAGCTTCTGCAGACCGCACATACACTGCGGAGGAATCTGGCGTCATCGGCCCACGGTTACACAACGCAAATGAGCAGCCCCTGGAGCCGTCACCGTCACGAAACAAGGGCCTTCTCGGGCCGACAGCCTTTAAGGACCCATTTGGGCAGGGCGGTTAGTTGCAGTGCCCGAAAGGGCTCTTTGATGACTCATCTGAGCCGGTCCGCACCTTGTGGTGACGTAAGAGGTGTCCATACATCGCACTGGTTAGACGATAAGTCGCTCAGCTGTTTGGGCTTACGCGCGATTCGAATGAATCGGCCACTTTATACCAGACACTGTCCCACATAGCATCGACTAACCTGTTAGCGTAGACGTGCTTTGCAGACAGCTTACATAAGCTGTGTATTTGATGATGGCCTAATTGCATATACAATCATGCATGTTCAGATACTGCGCTGAACAGCTAACAACATTACACATTACAACCTTTGAACCGGTCGACTTGTCGTCACAGGGCAACACAGACCCAGAGTCCCAGTGCATATCTACGGCCAGGGTGCCGCTCATCACCTGCTGCAGCAACAGCTTGAGGTTGACGCGCTCCTCCAGCTTGAACTTGGGCAGGCGGACGGTGACGTTGTAGTCGGCCTCGGCGCTCCAGCTGAGGTCCTGCAGCGCGCGGTCCGCGAGTCGCCTCTCCAACTCGTAGATGCCGTCCCTCGCGTTCGGCAGCAGGATCATCATCTGCACGTCCTCACCCTGCACAAGAGCGCGCATCACAGCCTGGAGCCATGTACAGCCACAAGGCAGCCGCGATGTGGCGTTGATGCGTCAGATACTGTCAATAAGTCATATAATGGCAATGCGCCATATTTTATCTGTTATTTATTGCGTTATATTTTATCGTATATCTAACAACGGCAAGGAGCGGGCTTGACAGCCACATCCGCAAGCCGATAACGCTTGGCGCTGCGCATAGCACACACGGCGCGTCTGATTTGGTCAATCAGCGTAGCCCCCTCCCACGACGACATGGGCCATCTCCCACAGACCACACTCCACGCTTTATCCACGACAGCCCGCGTGAAGATTCTATGGAACAGTCCTCTACTATCCGCTTGCGCAAGTCGCGTACCTTGTACGGCAGCTGCAGGATCCGGGCATCCAGGTCATACAGGTCGCCGACCGGGAACATCTTCCTGGCGCGCATCGTCGGCACCTTCTTGGTGCCCGTCAGTGCGTGGAAGTCGGCCTCGATGGTACGCTTCTTGTCGAACTTCATCAGCCAGTCGCCCTTGAAGTGGATGGCATTGACCAGCACCAGGCGGGTCAAGTCGTTGATCATCTCTGCGGCCAGGGGAGGTGGCGTCAGGCGCGGTCGGCGACGCGCCTCGCGCCGTACCCGGCAGGGGCCAGCTCGGCGGTCAGCGGGAGGGCGGCTGCACCCGGGCGGTGACCCACACCGGCGACCCACACCGGCCCACCTCCCAGGACGCGTCTGGCGCCGCCCACAGCTCGTCAGGGTCGCTTCGGTGCGATGTGCGCTTTGGATCGCTTCAGCGTCACTAGGGGCTGAATAACGCCGCATCAGTGCATCTCGGGGTGTCAACTGCACCCTTTTACCAAATGACGTGGTGACCAGGGCGGGACTCGGTTTCCTCCCCGCGCCCAGCTCCCGTTCCCTTAGGAGTGATTTTCAGGGGCTGACGAGTCCCCGAACAGCGCTCCACTTACTCGGCTCGACAAGCGAATCGATCTGGCCCTCGGTGTCCTCCTTGACATTCTTGTTGATCGTGGCAGCGGCCTTCTTAGACCGGCTGAAGTTCAGCCGGGTGATCTCGGCCTGGAAGATGCGCTGGATGGTCCTCTGGAACTTGGAGCGCAGCCGCAGGCCGCCGGCAACGTACATCCGGTTGGTGAGTTTGACCGCCACGTCGTCCTGGTACCGCCTCTGCAAGCAGATGGAGCGCGCGCTGCGGTGATGGGAAGCAGTGCATTGGTCGCACAGGGGGAGGGATGCAGAATCTCGGTATTTACAAACAGACGTGGGTTCGCTGCTGATGACAAACAGTGATAGGGCTTGACTGGGTGCATTACTATGTGGGTGGGTGACTGGACAAGCCAATCTAGGAGCCGCACGGTTTACTAGATAGCATTTTACCGCGAACCGAACATCATCTGCGGAGCACGAATCTATTAATAAAATAGCCGCGAGCTGACCGAAAACAGCGCGGAGTTAATAAGGAGACTGCCACCTGCTCGCCCCTCGCTCGATCCATGCATGTGACGTGACGGAAGACAAGCCGATAAGGAACAGGGTCCCCCCCCCCATTTCCACAACATGCAATGTCCTCACAACAAGCGAGTACCTTCATGTAACGCAACAGGCCCCTGTGGCCACGTAGGACTCTTGACCGTTTGCCTCGAAGGTGCAGCACTTGCTCCATCTGTTCGGCCGTTTCGCCCCTGCTGCCAGCGTACGCCATTGCCAGGGCAGTACCGATACTCATCGGCGAAAAGAAGATGTTGGACGTCTTGTCAACGTCCGCCATAACCTGCAAGCAAGAGCACGTCATTGGCTTTCCCTTGGTTGTGGCACATGTTTCGGTGTCGGGCTGTGGACACGACAGATGTATCGGGTGAGAGGACTGATGCTATGAGGGGATTAATGCCATCGGCCACGACGAAGATTCCCCCTGTTTATTTTGTTTCACTTTTTACTTCTAGCGATCTTCTGAAATTGCCTAAAGGTAGAAATAGTGAGCTGGTTTCGCGGAAATCCAGTACAAAGAAGCTTTAGCCAGCCAATACTGTCCGGAGAATTGCAAATGGAAATCATTGCAGGAACACACACTTCGTGTAATCGAATATTTCAACGGCAAACGGTAGATAAAACGATGCACACAGTATAGCTAATGGACGGCAGATCAGTGTTCATCGCCGCAGCAGGGGATCGCTTGACACAGCCGTAACAGGAGCCTTGACCCAGCTGATCGGTGGTGATCAGCAATGACAAATGGCGTTGCATTTGAATTAAAGGGAATGCGGTTCTTCATTGAACACCATCAGAACATTATAATACAACTTGAACATGGCCTTGTTCAAAAGTGTTTGTGCTCATTTTTAGCGTTGAGTTGCATTTATATTGAAGCGATTGGGCAAAACTTCGCTCTCAAACTATGTTCAACGCGACCTTTTTTATATGCTCTACCATATCCTGAAAAGCTATAAACAACATAGAACTAGGATCCCACGAAAGGAATAAGAAGCCATACGTGTTTGTCAAATGGTGTGGGTTGCTAAAGTTCCACCGTTTCTATGAAGTTCGATAATCCTGAATTGTGTATAAATTCGAACAGGGGCGAGATGTGATCAGGGTGCGTGTCACCAAGAAGCTCTTTGAGAGGAAAGGCGAGGCCATGTGTCATTGTGTAGTTGATGTCAGGCTGACGAAATTGACGATAAACTGGGCAATCAAGAAAAACGTGTGAAATCGTGAGTGAGATTGCGCATCGATGGCAAACTGAAGGAGGCATGCCCAGAATTATGAAGCAACGTAGAAGTGTGGTATGTCCGATGTGAATATGTGGTAGCTTGTATTTCTTTCGAATGTGTGTCCTAATGAGATGATAGCCAGTATGACAGAGTGGGTTTGATGGTGTAGATATGTGGAAGGGGTCGCAAATCTAATTCGTGTTGCAGAGTACATAGGAACTATTTGTATAGGGCAAGAACGTCTTGAATATGAACGGGAAGTGTATTACATGGCGTTTACTAAGGTAAATCCTCCAGTCCGTGTCACGAATAATTGGAGCTACGGTAATAATGCAGCTTGTGACCGATGCTCCAGCTATTTCACAGCGAGCCTGGGGGGCGTTTTCCGTGGCCGTTGCACCATCTACATCAAGCGATTGGGACATCTGTGTCTTTCGGTTTTTCCGCAGCGCAGGCGCCGTGTAATACGATGGTGAGTATCGGGTTCTCACAGTATTCCTGTTTGTGAGCGATGGCTCAGGGTCACCGGTCGTCGCGGCATCATCAACCGACGGCTGTTTATTTTGATGAGGGAAAGGTCACCCCGCGAGATCACTACAGTTGACCTTTCCCCATCATTAATATGACCGCATCACTTGGATGGTGCGAACCCGTCCAAAGACATCGCAACGGATGGACGGAGGCACAAGGCAGGGTGTTGGGGCGTACCCAGGGCGGCCCTGAGCTCGCGCCACATGCAATCATGCCACCGCCACGGCTATCGGGAGCAAGACAAACAAATAAACAGAGCGGCAGATGTTGTGCGAACTGAGAAGGTGCGGCACTTGCATTCCCGCGCCGACCCGGTCGAGCGAGGAGTCATATTTTGCACACAGCCTTAACTACGCCGTGTAGTACCTACTCGTTTCACTATTGAGTTATGCGCTTTCCGTATATTCCCATTGAAATCACGCGATTTTTCAGTATGCTTCAGCATTGCTTGCTCATCGTTCAGTCCCTCAGCCTCGCGTCCCAAACGCTGCCAACTGCAAGAAGCACATTTATTGAGCAACATCACCGCGACGCCAACTTTGGCACCCGTGTAAGCTGTGGGACAAAACAGAATGGATCATTTCCAGTTACCTCCTGTCCAACCACCACTGATCGACTTTTTAGCTTCTCTCGACGATGGATGACAAACACTATCTCAAAAACAGGCACCTGAAAGGCGAGCGGGAATCGGCATCGACTCGCTCTCTCGAAACTGTGTCGCTGGGAGTAGCACACTTGGTCTCTTTTGTCTTCGGTTTTGCATCTTTTTATGAGCTGCTGAGCTTTGCCAGTAGCAAAAACTCGTGTTTCATGGCCACAGGCACCATCTCTGAGGGGTCATTCGACGGCCTCACTTTTGGGTGACGCATAGTGCGGTTCAGCAACAGGGTTCACTTTCATCTGACCGGTTCGATTGACAACCAAAATTACCGGCTCTGGTCTCCTGCCACGACCGATTAACTACGCTCGAAAGTGACTGCACTGTAAGACGTGGTCAAAGCAAACCCTGGCCTCAGCCCGGCCGACTTGCTATGGCATCACCTTAAGTCGGTAGCGCACGAGCACAGCCAAAACGGCATTCCGGGGCTCCAGCTGCGGCTCGAGGTGTCTCATCTAGGCAGCAGTCAAGCGTGTCAAACGCGTCGCTGGATTCAGCATAGTCGCCGCCCTGAGCTTGAGAAAAGGGGACTCCAACATGGGGAGTCCCTTATAAAACATACAGCAGCCTCCTAGGGGAATCTGAAATGCTGGGCAGCCAAACGCCTGCGGCGTGTCGCCTACATGCTGAATCTTTCCTGTACTACGTAAAAACATTTTTGTTCCTAATCTGTTGCCATTTGTTGGTCTTTCCTGCATGCTTCGGTCTATCAGACGTTTCAGAACGATTTGTTAGCTGTTAGTAAGGAGCAAAAAAGCTCCATTGTCAGAGAAAAGCACAAAACCTCTACCATATTACGGGAAATTCCTGGGAAATTTTGTAATGCATTTGATTTATGCTAAAACTATTATTTTAACATAGGTTTGGAAGCATGAACTCCAACAGACGCCGTACGTTTGTGTCGCAAAGTGGTCAACGCGCACCGCGGCTGAATACTGGCTACACAGACAAATCGTCACGCGTACATCACGTGAGCCAGGGGCAAGAAATCTGGGTCGCTGTGGAATTCGGAGCAGCCCGAATCTGTCTTGTACGAAGGATGCCGCCTCTGATGAGCTTGTGCAGGCCATAAACGGTGGTTCCTGGATCGTTCATGGAGAAGAAGGAGCCAGTCTTCCTGCGATAGGCGGCAACGTGCCTCTCTACCGTCTGGCGGGCGGTAAATCAACGGTTCAATTGTTACCCACGGCGGCCACACACAGAAGCCAGACGGGCAAAGAGCGCAAGTACAGGCTTTGGTCAACAGCTACGCCATCGGCTTCATGGGCTGGAAGCTCAAGTGATATGGAGTGATGAAAGATGGCTTGTGTGAAGCCAGGCACCGAACAAACAAAATGAACGATGATCGGCATTTCGCCATCCAAAGATGGCGGCCAAAGCCAGGCGCGGGATGGTTAGGAGATCATGGGCGAGGCTCGTTAAGTGCTTGATGGGAGATGTCAAGAGGGGGAATCCCCCATTACTTCCATCCGATTATCTCGTTGAACCAGTGGCGCTTTCCCGGCAACGGTGAAGTAGCGGGTGGCGCCCCAGTTGAGCATGTTCACGTAAACATGCTCCACGAGGATCTCTACTCGGCCATTTTCCGCACAGTTCGTATTCAAGTGATTCGCCTGCTGCGTACAGCGCGATATGAAGGTAGGACGCATGCTGGAATCGAAGCACCGTACCCTACTACGGAACTGGAGCACCGTAGCACCGTATCCACGATACAATATGCTGTAAGCACAGCTAAAACCAATGAATTGTGAAATGTTCAGATAATTACCATGGTATATGTGCTTTTCACTGAGATATTTATGTGACAAACAAATGCCAAAACGACGAAGAATAATAATTTGGAAAAATCGAAATAAGTCTAAAAATCAAAAGTAATTAGTAAGTTATATATATATATATATATATATATATATATATATAGATATATATACGAATGTATGCATATACATATGATGTTTCAACACAGTTTTGTATCATGTATTGCAGTATCACGTAAATATGAGCAATATGAGCAATATCTGCCGTCCAAAGATAAAAACCCACATGTTCATGTTTTTCTATTTTCCCTTTTAATGTCTTTGTTTTGTCTTCTCAACATGAATTCAGCTATTTAGACCATTGTTGAAATTTTCACAAACTTTTAAACTAAAAATGGTTAGAAGTGCTTGAAGATTTGAACTAATCGCTTAAATAACCGAATTCAGTTTGAGGCGACGAACCAAATGACAAAAAAAAAAGAAACGCAAAATGGTCAAGAACGAACATATGGGGTTTTACCTTTGGATGGCAGATATATCCCTCTGAGAAATATTAGTCCGTTCTCCGTTCACTACAAACAAATGAAAACACTAACAATAACCGTTATTTTAAAACATGCTCGAGGGTAAATTATTATATTTCATGCATTCCAAAATGGAAATCATTAGCAGCCATCGTCAAGTCTGTCCTTTAGAACTAGGCCACGACCCCTGCTCAGTTCCCATCAGCCAGGGCTAGTGATTTGCGATTAGGAATTCAAAGTAACACCACACCATTGGAGCCCTACCACTCAGTCAGAGGCTGAGGCTATGAGGCGCCATCTGCCTCCCTTTATGGCAAGAAGGGCGGACGCCGCACGGAATCAAAGCCCGTGCCTATTGTTTCCGAGACGCACCGTGAAACTACAGCGCTACGGGCACATCTCGAATAAATAACTCTTGGATCCAACAGCATACGACGAGTTTAAGCGGACAGCTTCGCACAGCCGAATGCATGGGCGGCTGCCACACAATTAGAGCATCGCTCACAGAGGTCGCGACGATTGTGGCTGAATCTTACTTGTCCGAGCCGCAGCCAAACCATATAATTTTGAAACAGCACGTGATGTTTCATCGTTGCCAGTTCGAAATGACAACCAACACGATGATGAAATACGCAACGTGATCGCAGAAGACTAGCAAATGAGGCACGTGTCAAAAGCTCTCAAATGAAAACTACAGATTTTGAGATGGGTACCGTATCTGTTACTGCTGTATTGCTATGAGCCAAGTTTTCCAATGGTGAGTTATATGCTCGATACATGCACATTCACACAGGTTCCACCGACCGGCGCCCACCGCGCGACGTGGTTTTGGCACTGTCTCGAGCAGGACCGTAGCGGCCCTACTCGGGCGCTGCGGCTGTCGCCGCCAGAGGCCGGACATGCTAACGCGCGATGTTCCGGGCGTGCCGTTGCATGCAGCGGAGTGCGCTAGCCGCCATCTCCCGCGAGCTCCTGCCGCTCCACGCCGCCGCGGGTGCTGCTCAGCGACGCACGGCACGTGGCCAAGGCTCGCGCGCCGTGGCGTTCCGCTCGGCTGCGTTCCAGGGCCGGCGGCGGCGGCGGCGGCGGCGTAGGGGGAGGGGGAGGGGGGGGGGGATCATCGCGGCGGCCGCGCGTCTGGCGTCCGCCGCCCGGCCGGCCGTCGCGGCCCCGGTGTTTGGGCAGCGTGCGGGCGCGGACGCGGCGCCGGCAGAGCCGGCTCCAGCTGGCCCCGTATCGGGTGTCCCGGGGCGACGGACAGTACGCAGCTGCCGGCACCGACGGCAGATCCGACCGTCGGGTCAGAGGGCAGCACATCGGCGTTCCGCCGCGTCAGTGTTTGGCGGCCATCGAGCGAGCGCGACCACACCAAGCTGCTCTGCCGGATCTGATCATTAGAAAGCATAACAAGAGCGTCCTCTCCAGCACAAAGCATAACAAGAGTCTCTCCAGCTAAATGGACCAGGACAACCCTAGTTAATGGCCTGTTGCCTGTGCGACATGTTGTATGACATATGTCCATGCTATAGGAATAAAGCCGAAAAAGCCAATACATCTGGTTTTGCAACTTCGTCAGGCATTAAGGACAGCCATGGAGAAGCTGAAAAGCAAAATCTATTGACCCTGTTTTTCATTCTTACTGCTATGCGATAAACATGGGATACTTAATGTACCTCACAGATCAAATATTGATCATCTGGCGAACAGTTGCGGCAAATGTCATTTTTCATGAGTTTGGAGACGAGGAAATCCGTGCTGGAACATGGGACAAGACCTGAGTGCATGAGCCTACCGTCCGTTAAGTCAATACTGATTGCTGGGGATGGTGTTGTACTTTAACTTGGCTATTTACATTATGTCTGTAGCCAGTTGCATTTTCCATTCTAGAAACATGGAGAATTAGATGCCTTCGCAGGTAAGACCTAAACTACCCAATTTGCCTGCAATCTATGTGAATGCGCCCACGCCCACCCGCAACCCATTCGTTACCAGTTGCAACCACCTAAACAAAACGTGCAGCCAGGGTTCTTCTTGGAGCATTGACCCGACGTTTCGTGGACATCCTTCGCACACTCGTGCTTGTGCTCGCTCCTTCTTCTCCCAAACTCTCTACCCAACCCGTTACCTACTTCATATAGGAAGCCATCTGTCAGTCTGTTTCTGCCCCGTGTACACGCCTGCAGCGGGATGACCACTCCACAAAGGCTTTTCGTATGTATCAGCTCATTATGCTACGCAACTAACGCCTTGGATGGTCTATTTGGCATGATATCCAAATTGTGCCCCGCAATGATGCTCCATACACACATTAACGATAACAGAACTATCATCTCTAATGACACCTTTTACTGAAAATTAAAGTGGTCGAAATCCTAACATAAATCCAGTATGGATCTGGCTATGCCACATACAGTTGGCTACCTCCTCCACTTGCTAGTTCGTAAAATACATCTCTTGGGTGACTGAAGCAAAACAGCATCAGCAGTGACTATGGCAACGGTGGCCTTAGCCTGGCCTTCAGACTGGACAGGGTATTGGAAACATTTACGAAGCTTAAAATAGCGCCTTGGTCACTGACTAGTCCTTGCATTTCAATAGTAAATTTTAAAAGATGCAAAGTCACGAGCACGTTAATGAGACCCTTCCTGACGGTGTTGCTGTGTGTGTAATCTGCGGTGGCATGGCAAACGATAAAGGAAAGTTAATGAGTATGGAGACGTAGCTACACAATACCACAGGTTTCGTCGGGGTTCAACTCGATGGCGACAAAAGTGAGCGGGCAATGCATAAAACCTGCCTCAAAGGATGCTGCCGTGGAATCGTGCGATGCACCTAGCAGCATCAAATGACTGACAGTCCTCTCATGCCTGGTCAGGAGACTAGGCTGTGAGCAACAACGTAACACCGTAATACTGTGAGATGGAGACCCAAGCCGCAACAGTGGACGGAGCAGGCCTACAGTGGACGGAGCAGCCCTGCAGTGGACGGAGCAGCCCTTCAGTGGACGGAGCAGCCCTACAGTGGGCGGAGCAGGCCTGCAGTGGACGGAGCAGCCCTTCAGTGGACGGAGCAGCCCTTCAGTGGACGGAGCAGCCCTACAGTGGACGAAGCAGCCCTACAGTGGACGGAGCAGGCCTGCAGTGGATGGGGCAGCCCTTCAGTGGACGGAGCAGCCCTACAGTGGACGGAGCAGCCCTTCAGTGGACGGGGCAGGCCGGAGCAGCCCTACAGTGGACGGAGCAGCCCTACAGTGGACGGAGCAGCCCTACAGTGGACGGAGCAGGCCTGCAGTGGATGGGGCAGCTCATCCGAGCGGAGAGCGTTCACCTCACGATCGCGCGCGGAAACGTGGGGAATTAAGGGTTGGGGTCCCCATAGCCTCGTGGTTGGCTGCGCATCTGGGAAATCAGAGGTGCAGAGTTCCATTCCCCGCGGTGCCTGCCCTTCTTGCCAAGGTGAGAGGCAGCCGACGCCATATAGCTTCAGCAGCTGAGCAGGTCGTTAAGCCTCAATGACTTCCGCGGCTCAAACCTGGCTCCTAGCCAATACTTTCGTCAGCAACAGCAGCAACGGAACCGCCCACATATTGCGGTTTGCTTGGAGGGGGAGCACGGGGTTTTGATGGGCGTAACTTAAGTGTAACTTAAGCCGGACACCGCTGGCTTCTTTGCATGCATGAAGTCATGCCAAGTGACCAGTCATGGTGCTCGTCATGATAAGCATCCCGTCTTTGTTTTGCACCTCCAGCTCAAATGCAAACTAAGCGAGCGCCTTCTTTTCGGGATGATACGTTTCGCACAACGTAACCAGAGAGGGGTTTTTCGCCCAGCGTTACCAGCGCGTAGCCAGGTGGAGGGGTTGACAAAATGGTCAAAAATGTGTAACGTTACTGATGTCAGTGACGTCACTGACAGTCTCAATCGGCACGAGTGACGCTGACGTCAAAAAGCTCTCTGTTGACAAGCGTGTTACAAAGTACAGCAACCCTTTTCGTGGGAAGTCGATTCCATAACCCGCGTTACATGTTAGTAGATGAGGACGAGTCGTCAAAACCCAATGATCATGGCAAACATGCGGCAGAAGGTCACTGTAATGACGGGGAGAATGCCCCTCCCTGTGTGGTGTACAACTTGGGACGGGTTTGTGGTACGGCAGGGGGCTCCATCACGATACGGAAGGCTAACGGCCATCTTCAGATTAACACGCGCTCGGGTGGGGGAGGGGGTCAAATTGACCCCCCTCCCTCCCAAAGGTTTTTCCACAATGGTTTCCGAACGCCGCGGCGTAGCCGCGCCAAAGTTTGCCTAGATGTAGACAATTGGATAGCAGATCGTTTGGCATCAAAAATTGAGATGTACCTTGTAAGGTCACTGGCCTATGGCAAGTCAAAGTCAGGCCATGGTTTCAGCGAAGGCAATTTCTAGGAAATCGTTCAGTCTGATCCAACAACGGAGTGTTGGACGAAGCCATACATTTCTGAGATGGTTTCTTAGGCAACACAACAGTTGAATGAGCAAATGGCATTGACCTAAGGTCAGATATAAAGGTCACACCAAGGTCAAAACCAACCTGTTTTGTTACCCCAGGGCTTGCTGTATGGGATAGTTTCTGGTGCTCATTTAGAATTTATTGATAGCAGGAACCGCATTATACATCTTCCATGGACTTCTTAGAGGTCAGAATAGGTCACTGACCTAAAATGACTCAGGTGAACATTTTGTTTTAGGAACATACTGCCTAGTGTAATCTTGGTCGTAGAGTCAAATGTAAAACTCAAAACAATCTTGTATGGTTTTTGTCACCTTGACCTTTGAAAGGTCAAATAAGGTCACCGACCTTGAGTGAACATGTGACCTTTTGCTTAGAAACGGCTATTTAGGTTCTGGGGGCACTGAAACCGACCTTGAGCTTGACCTTGTTTGACCTTTTTGAGCCCAAAGGTCATGACCTAGGAACCTGAAACTTTGACCTAAGTGAGTTCACGTACAGGTCAACACACCCTGTAAATTTGGTGTTTCTAGCTTTCTTAGTTCCAGAGATCTCAGCGGGGTCAAATTGACCCTCCACCCGATCGAAGGGTATCTAACCGGCCACCCGGGAGCGTGTAAAGAAGTGCCCATTTTCCTGAAAAGACCCCTGTCGCGACCAAGAGCCGTTCTCAAGACCGAGGGCAAACCTCCATTATATAGACAGCAATGCAGACGGTTCGATGGCTTTACGAAATGTTATGGTTGCCGACATTTATACTGCAAATTGTACTGAAAATATTGTAGTGAAACCACAGGATCTCAAGTTCACCCGATCTGCGTTTCGTGTCTGTTTCCGACAATAGTGACCCACGCGGGCTTTCGAGAACTGGTTCGTCACTTCGTGCGTGAAAAAGCATGTCTTACCTCGCCGTCGGACGTCCTTCGACGTTCCCAGAAAGTACATACGAGCATGATTGAAATGTGGATTACATAGCCGCTACGAGAATAACAAAGACAATGCGGCATTGGGAGTTTCCCTTCGCGCTGGACGTCTACCATGCATACCGGCATGAGCATGCTCCGAGAGGTTTGTGTGCGCCGCCGTGGGATAAATTACACATGACGGTTTCAATGC
The DNA here is from genome assembly GCF_011947565.3 of Pollicipes pollicipes. NCBI lineage: Eukaryota > Metazoa > Arthropoda > Thecostraca > Pollicipedomorpha > Pollicipedidae > Pollicipes > Pollicipes pollicipes. The sequence continues at coordinate 2,642,304 of NW_023596136.1, forward strand.
ATCCAGTGTACTTCAAACAGCAAGCATTATCTCGACGATCGGAAGAAGCTCGGGTTCAAAGAGAAAGACAGATACGCGGTGGCAAATCAGCGCGCCGCGTGAGATAGGACACAGGCAGGTAAATAAGTACATACCGAGTACATGTCCATGCCGAACTTTGACATACTTTCGGCTACCACAGTTTTTCCTCTCTTCTTCTGACCCTGGTCTTGTGCCGCTAGGCACAGTGCCAGCGCCGCCAACACCACAAGCACCGCGGAGCGACCCATCTTCCTCCCCGGAGCGAGCGCGAGTACGTGACACGAACCTCCGCCGGCCGACACCTTTAGTTCACACCACTTCCGCCAGGGGTGGGCCACCCGTTGATATTCTGCGAGGCTGGATCACGTGACCGGTTTTTCCAGCAAGTGCGGTGACGCTCCGGGGGTGTTGGAAATTCAGCAGGGCTGCGAAGAGGCTGCGACGTCGGACATCCCGAAATAGAAGCCTCGCTTTCATCAACACGTACCAGCAGAAGTCACGGAGTCGGTTCACTGCAGAGTGGCATGACGGCTGGTTTGCGAAAGTACTCAGCTGTCGCCGCTGACAAAACCGGACTTAAGGTCGCATGTCCATGCACGTAGCAGGGGCGCAACCAGGATGCTTTTAACCGGAAGGAGGCTGGTTGGTGGGTGTCACGCTGGTTTTAACTTTTCTGTCCGAAGTCATCTATGGTAAGAATGACAAGAAAAAAATCAACAAGAAAAGTTTCTGGGCCTGGGCCTGGGTCTGAATAGTAGGCCCCCCGGGACCCCTCGGCTGCATCCTAAGAACGCAGAACGCTGTCAAAAAGTGCATAGTTTATTGTAAGCTGTTTGTGTACTGGTCCATTGGTGACCGGTGCGAGAGAGAGAGAGAGAGAGAGAGAGAGAGAGAGAGAGAGAGAGAGAGAGAGAGAGAGAGAGAGAGAGAGAGAGAGAGAGAGAGAGAGAGAGAGAGAGAGAGAGAGAGAGAGAGAGAGAGAGAGAGAGAGAGAGAGAGAGAGAGAGAGAGAGAGAGAGAGAGAGAGAGAGAGAGAGAGAGAGAGAGAGAGAGAGAGAGAGAGAGAGAGAGAGAGAGAGAGAGAGAGAGAGAGAGAGAGAGAGAGAGAGAGAGAGAGAGAGAGAGAGAGAGAGAGAGAGAGAGAGAGCAACAGAACAGGTGCCGAGATTCGAAAATAAAGCGATCCACCCGAGCTGAGTTTGAGGCTCGCTGTTCCGTGCTGAATATTACAGTCCTGCCCCAAGATGGCTGGTGTGATGTGAGTTGTGTTATCGTGAACAACCCATATCGCTGCTTGCAAGCTTGCAAAGCATTCACGAGATTCTGGGATTCCCTGAATCAGCCACTTGACCTAGCGCGGCCCGGCTGCTTCTCGAAAACATGCTGACGTCAAATGCCCATGTTGTTCAACTGGGAGCTGGTACATATCACGTTTTCATCAGAAGCGGAGCCCCTTAATGTGGATAATGATGTAGCTAATTGCAAACAGGATGAGAGCATAACATCAGCACGGGGATCTCGCGCCTCGGGCAGTAGATGGCTTATGTGGGCGAGTGGTCTGCTGTCAAGCAGACATCAGCTTCGGGGTCACGGATGAAGTCCTGGCGCGCTCGAGGCTATTTATCGAGGCTATTTCTCGCTGAGCGCAGGCCACCACTGGCATCTTGGCAACAGTCGACCCGATAACGAACTGCTCCAAGAACATTTGACGTCCCTGGCACTGATCTGCTCCTGCAACATTGACCTCGGAAGCAGGGCAGGTAAGGCTACGTGCTCACGCTTAAGCTACGTGCACACCTGGCGCGCAGCCTACCTTGGTTCCGGTCGACCTGTCATGCCGGTAGTTGGAGTCGACTGCGTCACAACATTCACCGTACGGGGCGTCAGCATCCATAGAATTCACGTCTGCAAAGAGCACTGAGGCCATTCATAGGTCAACACCCTCGTCTCCGCGGGGGTGTTGTCCCGCCCTCAGACCCGCGCTGCAAAAGGGCATGAGAAAGCAGAAGAGCGCGAAGCTTTGTCATGCTGGACTCGTCGGCCG
>NW_023596136.1:2649368-2748265 GCF_011947565.3 Pollicipes pollicipes
TAGGTTTCTGAAGCTTTGTCGGCATGCAGTGAATTGGTAGGAAGAATCACAAATTCTGGCGCTCTAGCTGAAACGGCTTGACTATGATCTGTCATGAGCAGAGGATGACCGAATCTGCACACATACAAAACTAGGGCTACCCTGTGCCTGTGGTGAGTGTTTCAGCTTGGTGAAACACTTCACCGAACCTTGACTCCAGGGCGCATACGCTCGAGACTGCCTCGTTAGGCTCGGTGTTCGCACTACAGTCTGCTCGCGGCTGTCACGCTCGTTACATGCCATAAATCAACTCGTTACATGACAGTTGCCCGCGCCGTGAAAAAAAAATAGACGACTTGGTGTGATCCCGAATGCAAAGCAACATCTCGACCCCATGTCCAGGGGCGGATCCAGAGGGGGGCCACGGGGACATGCCCCCCCCCCCCACTCTTGGGCCCCGAAGGGGCCCATTGGCTCCGAGGGGCCCGTAGCCGGCCGAACAAGTGCAGTTTTTTTAACACAAGACGCAACAAAACTAGATATCTCTGGACTTCCACGCGACCAAGAACAGTTATAAGCGAAAGTCAAGGCCTATGAGAAGTGAAAAATTATTCAATGGCTGGAAAATTGTGAACAGGAAATTTTAAGCCTCATCACACTGTCTAGGCGCCCCACTCTGTTTCCGGGGGACCTATTTACACACTTGCAAGATCATTACGATCGTTAAGGAGTATTCCACGTTACCCTCCATTTCTTAGCATGTGTTCGGAGAGCTCTGCGCTGTCGTTGGGGCCCTTCCTATTAGCATGCCGGGGCACTCTTGTCAGTCACGGGCCCTTCGACGGATTATTTCCATTCGCTAGAAAGGCTCTGTGAGATTTAGCCGGAGTCCCATATCTTAACCTGTCGGGGTATCCCCGGCTGCTTAGGGGCCCTTTACGTGGGGCTTGGTTAACCTACCGAGACACTTGCGATATGCTCATAGGCCCATAGGTCTCATTTGCGGAGGACTCTTCACTCCTATGAAGGGTGGTGTTGTTAACCTGCCTGTGCACTCCTGATCACACAGGAGTATTCATTCATGGTCTTTGATAATTCCCCTTGCTCGGAGGATCCTGTACTATGACTGGGGCCTTATATGTCAGCCTGCCGGGGTACTACCGATCGTTTAGGGGCCCACCACGTTAGTCTTGAATTCTTTTGCTTGGTCTGGGGGCCCTATTCTTGTTGACGAGAGCCTCTTTATTGGCATCCTGCGGCACCCATGATCGCTCAGGTTCCGTCCCTATTGGGCTTGGTGCCCTCGCCTGAGAGCAGCAGTCGTACATGCGCCGGTGAATTTTTACGCGCAATTGCCAAACGTAATTTTACATGCCGCCGACGTCGTGTCATTTCCATTGGCTATTGAGTGTATAACACTTAGTATATTAGTCCATCATGCTCTTAACCTATTTTAAATGCTCGAATATGTTGAACGTTTTTATAACAAACGAAAAATTATACATTAGTCACCAGCCATCAACTGATTACATCGCTCAGCCGGCTGGCCGTAAATACATAAGCTGGGGATCAAGTCCATGCTTGGTTTTGATGGTTGTTAGCGGCCAACTCAAGTTTATGCTGCGTGTTGTTCCGCAACGCTTGGCCTCAAAATCACAGCATTTAAAATGATCTGTAGAAAATGAGTGAGCTCTATATGTATGAATGCGTAGCACGCCTATGCTTTACAGGGCTGTGCACAGAAAGGTAGATTTCCGTGTTTATTGCATAAATAAAAAAGTAAATACATACATACACAAATGTGTATACCTATATCTATGCCTATATATATATATATATATATATATATATATATATATATATATATATATATATATATATATATTGGATACCACTTGTCTTGAAATGCATCGATCGAAATGGAAGGATATTTTTTGGAGGGGCCCCGAACTCCAGGGGGCCCACAATGTTACGTGACCCCCCTTGACGAAATCCTGGATCTGCCCCTGCTCATATCACTGGCCGCTGAACCGAAAGCTTTGACCATAAATACTGTATGGTCAGGTATTCACAATCATCGTGACGGTTATTCACCAAAAACGTATTCGAATTTGCGTAATATCATTGCCACAACAGAATCTTGTCGCTATTTCATGACTTCCGTCAGCTGCTATGCCAAGGGAAACCACAAGCCAAGGAACTCGCAGCCAACCAACTTGCATGCCGTCTCATTTGGGCACATCCGCGTAAATGCTGCACCGGTGGAGATTCGCTTGTTACATTTCCATGACAGGGGACTTCCTAATGCATTGAAGAAAACCATTGTCACGAGTTGCCAAATATGTCATTCAGCTTAGTTCTGTCACCTTGTAAGGGATATCAATTGTTGGCTCGGTTATCTCTGTCTTCGCCCCGCGCCGCACATGGCATCTTACTGGTTGGGCCGCACCGTTGTCTGTGATCATCAACAAACGGTCATGATGCATAAATAACGTATATTTACACCCGACACTAAATAGCACGTCTTGTGAGCACTACATCATTTATGTTTCCAATGTTCATTATGTACACTTTAAATACAGCCTCGTGTGGAAGCCAGTTTGGCTTCTATGACAGTTCAGCCCTCTTAGTACTCAGGCTTATACGCAGGAGCAGGAGCATACGACGGAGCCGGCTTGTACGCGGGCTTGTAGGCGGGGGCCGGAGCGTAGGCGGGCTTGTAGGCGGACGCGGGCTTGTAGGCGGGCGCAGGCTTGTAGGCGGGGGCCGGATGGTACTCGGGGAACTGGGCCTCGCCTTCGTAGGTCACTTCAGCGTTGTTGCCGTAGTCGTTGGCGACGTACTTGACGTGCTGGACGCGGCCGTCGGGCAGGTTGACAGAGTAGTAGCCTTCAACGTTACCGTAGTCGTCGGCGTGCTCGTTCTGCGAGAAGACGGCGCCGTTGTAGTGGTCGTTGACGGCGTAGTCGAACTGGTAAGGGCGGGGCTCAGAGTAGTCCTCCTGGTGGCCGTATCCCTTGGCGGGCTTGTAGGCGGGCTCATGGTAGGCCGGGGCCGGCTTGTAGGCGGGCTTGTAGGCGGGAGCCGGCGCATAAGACGGGGCGGGCTTGTAGGCGGGAGCCGGCGCATAAGACGGGGCGGGCTTGTAGGCGGGCTTGTAGGCAGGGGCGGGGGCCGGCTTGTAAGCGGGGGCTGGGGCGTAAGAAGGGGCCGGCTTGTAGGCAGGCTTGTAGGCGGGAGCCGGGGCATAGGTCGGAGCGGGCTTGTAAGCGGGCTTGTAGGCGGGAGCCGGGGCGTAGGTCGGAGCGGGCTTGTAGGCGGGCTTGTAGGCAGGGGCCGGGGCGTACGTCGGAGCGGGCTTGTAAGCGGGCTTGTAGCTCGGAGCCGGAGCGTAGGAAGGAGCCGGTTTGTAGGCCGGGGCCGGGGCCTTGTAAGCCGGAGCTCCGTAGGCGGGCTCGGGGCCCTTATAGGCCGTCTCAGCGGCGGCTACAGCCAGCAGGGCGGCGACGATGTAGGCCTGGAAACATTCGCCTATCATCAGAATTGTGTACCAGACATTCACCTTCAGTTACCCACCGTGTCGCCACAAATGCTGCAAATTGTGAGAGAGCAGCTGGCACGATTCCTTTGCAACTCTCAAAATACCTCAAGTGATGCCCTTGAGACGCAGCGCTCAGCAAGCAACAAACCTACTGAGCCAATTCCATCGGCAAGTGCACTGAAACCTGGACACGTCGCCAGTTTGCCAAACCCCATACAAGCCGACCGAATTGCATACATTGGCACGGGGTCATTGCATGCATGTATGAGATACCTGTCAAGTGTAAATGCTTGCCAGTCATGCCAATTCTCAGACCACACTTATGAACAGTTTGCTGTGTGCTGCGCCATGCCAACGCTCGCAGAGCTCGAAGCACGAATGACGGGCGGAGCAGGCGCTGCGGCCTGCGGCGCTCGGCTCCCGGCCACCCCCGTCGACTTCGGCCGTATGCCCTGCACATGACCAGCGGCCAGCCTGGACTCACCTTCATGGTGTGACTTGGTGGACCGAGTCTGAGCGAGTGCTGCCCTGCCCCGGCGCCCGGTGCGTTTTATAGTGATAGCTCCTGTGGGGAAGGTCGTCGCTTTTCAAGGGCGGTGCGCACAGTTAGCCCAGTTCTCCATCTCCCGCTCGCCGCCGGCCGTCATTGTTTTGCCAGGGCGGTGTGCCCTGCCGTGTCGGCGTGTCCGGCTGGCTGGGTCAGGCCAGGCCAGTATTGCTGACCCTGCCGTGTCGGCGTGTCCGGCTGGCTGGGTCAGGCCTGGTCAGTACCGCTGACCCTGCCGTGTCGGCGTGTTCGGCTGGCTAGGTCAGGTCAGGTCAGTACCGTTGACCCTGCCGTGTCTGCGTGTTCGGCTGGCTGGGTCAGGCCAGGTCAGTACCTCTGACCCTGCCGTGTCGGCGTGTCGGACTGGCTGGGTCAGGCCAGGTCAGTACCGCTGACCCTGCCGTGTCGGCGTGTCGGGCTGGCTGGGTCAGGCCAGGTCAGTACCGCTGATCCTGCCGTGTCGGCGTGTCGGGCTGGCTGGGTCAGGCCAGGCCAGTACTGCTGACCCTGCCGTGTCGGCGTGTCGGGCTGGCTGGGTCAGGCCAGGTCAGTACCGCTGACCCTGCCGTGTCGGCGTGTTCGGCTGGCTGGGTCAGGCCAGGTCAGCACCTCTGACCCTGCTGTGTCGGCGTGTCGGACTGGCTGGGTCAGGCCAGGTCAGTACCTCTGACCCTGCCGTGTCTGCGTGTTCGGCCGGCTGGGTCAGGCCAGGTCAGTACCGCTGACCCTGCCGTGTCGGCGTGTCGGACTGGCTGGGTCAGGCCAGGTCAGTACCGCTGACCCTGCCGTGTCGGCGTGTCGGACTGGCTGGGTCAGACCAGGTCAGTACCTCTGACCCCTGCAGCACTGCCAGGCGCAGGTGCCGTCCGTGCCAGTGCAGACCGCAGGGCCCTTGAAACAGTCCAGGTTGCCCGCTGCGACCTCTGTAGTGGCCACGCATATCTATCTCACACCCCACGCGGCTGGAAGCTATCCTTCATTGGAGACGGATCACGTCATAGATATTATCTCCAGTAATTGCAGTTTTGAGGCCTCAGAAAGACACAACAGAATTTGTCATTTTTTCAAGCAGCCTCAGGTCTTGTGTTAAGTCGAACGTTGCATGGCCCAATCAATGCCTCACAGCGGTACTCTGATAACATATGTCGTGATATCTGGGATGGTGGTGCAACATAGCCTATCTGGCTCAACAATATCTTGGGTGCGCTCCTCTGCAGCACGTTCCTCGCCATACAATGGGTGAGCGCAACTCTCCCCGCTCCCCGCGTAGCAAGCTCCATCCCCGGAAGCGGGCCCATGGTTTGACAGTTAATATTACCTAGTGGAAAAGTATGACATGCTGCAATAGTTTATCTTAATTTCAGCCCCAACCGGGCCACCACCTGAGCCCCAACTGAGCCACCACCTGAGCCCCAACCGGGCCACCACCTGAGCCCCAACCGGGCCACCACCTGAGCCCCAACTGAGCCACCACCTGAGCCCCAAATGAGCCAGTACCTGTGCTCAGCAGTGATCATCCACTCACAAGCAGCGCCCAAGAATTGCGTAATTCAAGGATCTCTACAGACTAAGAGCGAACCTGTATTGGAACGCGTCTGTTCATATTTCCATTCACATAGATTATCATTTCGAGTTATTGTGCTGTTATGTAAATGGGAGTTACAGATTAAATCACCATCGCTCATTCGAATCAAAACTATATTAATTTTGCACATGCGTCGGTCACACAAGTGCGAAGGTGGCGCGTTGACTGGACGGTGGTCACGACTTCTACCCACGACGGCTGTCTTTTTATAAAAAAAGGATAAACATGAAATATTAAAACGTAATTGTGTTGCTAATAACACGTTTCCGATTAGTTTATCTGATGTGACATCAGCGTTGGCGTGTCTATTCAACATCACAGACAGCATGACAATGCCCGTAAACCGCTCGCTTATGAGATGAAAGGTCATGAGAACAGATAACTTACGCTTCAATGAATAATGGAGCAGTCGTAATGAGCACTGAAGTAATGACATCAGCAGTGATAACATGTTTTCCATATGTCTCCGCCGTCTCATTACGCATGCTTAACTGCGCGCTGCCCTGCTGGGTATCCGGCGGTCAGACGTTGAAGCCCCGGACAGGGTGGAGTTTGTCGCAACAAGTGGCGGAAGAGCACCCCGTGTGGGGCTTATAGTGGTGGGTATTCTTCACTAATGATAGCATCATATGTACATGGCGCATGACGCAAGGATAAAATGTCCGGGTGCAGGCCAATCCAAAGCTTTTAGGCATTTGGATTTGCGGACAACCAGCACCACAAAGTCCTCCATTTTGGTTTATTTCTGTATCGTGGTGCACGCCGAAACGGGAACTATATGTCGCAAGTTTCCTTTCCTTTCAGAAAAGATCCACAGATCGCCGAGATTCGCTCATCAAAAGATCCACAGAGCGCCGAGATTCGCTCATCAAAAGATCCACAGAGCGCCGAGATTCGCCCATCAAAAGATCCACAGAGCGCCGAGATTCGCTCATCAAAACGTGAATACAACATAACAAAGTCACTAAACTGAATGGAATGTCCACGTGATGCTATGTAATGCGGGACTATGGAAAAGCGAAGGAAGCTTTCAAAACACTCTGCTAGTGACTGAAATCAGAATTGCTTGCAGAAGATTAACGACTTATGCCCCCCCCCCCCCCCTCTCCCCCGATGAAGATCACAAAATTGCCCTTAAGCTTTCTGGTGAGTTATGTCCCTACCGATGACAATAAAACATCTTAACAATTCATGGCCTTCGTCTCTGAAGGTAGTGGACCACTTGGATATGCTTTGGGTGCACGGCTACCCACGCGTGGGAAAAAGGAAAGGCTGAAACGACGGAAGCCTTCGCGTAAACGCTGCACCTGACGTCACTGGTATGGTAACCGGCATGTCGCCTGCCATTTGAGCGTGCATGAATTCCAATTTGTGATGACGGACGTTAAGTGTTTCTCGGACCCAATACTGATCTCGGCGCTCTGATTTACCCGAACTGCACGCCATACTTCTTTAAGAGCAGCCCCTTGGTACTTTGCATGCTATAGATTATGATGGGTCGTCGTGCAACTCCAGACAAGCTTAATGCTCTCCTGACACTGGATTTTTACATTTTTGGGTTGTACTCTAAGTCATTTGGTCCATTAAAATGCATGTTTGGCGATCAATGAAACTAACACTCAATATATCTATGTGTCGCCATCTTCATGTTCGGGTTTTGCGTTTATTTACGTTTATTGTGGACTTAGCCTTAAGTGGCAGCTTAACGGCCACTAAGTTTCTCGGCGTTGTTGGATTCACATGAGTGGTCAACGATCCTGACCGCCCTGACAGGGGCGGGTCCAGCCTGGAGTTGCTTTTTTTTGGGGGGGGGGGGGGCAACCGTTCGTCGCCAGCTGGCTGGTGTGGGATCCGAGGTCCAGTGCATGGTGTCTCTCGCGAGTACGTAGTAGGGACACCATTCAATCACCGAAATGCTGTTGAATATTCTATATACATTATGCATGTTTGCAAAGCTCGTAACATGATACATTACTTTCAAGAGTCAACTGGTCGGATGGGGTTTATGAAACGGAAAGAAATGCTTGATAACGCACCATCAAAGTTTAAACAGACGGTAAGTAGACGAAAATTTTATGAAGTTCTGGGAATGTTTTTTGGGGGGGGGCAAAACATGCTCTCAGAGTTTTTTGGCGGAGCTATGGCCTCGTGCCCCCCCCCCCCCCCCCCAGGATCCGCCTATGTGCCCTGACCGCTTTTGCCTTTAATCGTCTTGGGAGAGCCCTCGAAACTGTAGAACACCGTTTCAGTCTTCCAGAGCCCTCGACACTGTTTATAAGGCTCGGAGTTATGCCACTGTCTCATTCTGAAACTTCTGTTCCTCTGTACTGAAACCCTTTTGAATGCTTCCGGGTTCTCCGACCGTTTCGGACATCCCTAACCACATCGAAAGTCCTATAGATTCTTGGGTAACCTGTCAGTGTTGAAAGCCTCCTCCTCACTGACGAAACCTCCCAGAGTGCCCAGCGCGGGGCCGGGGATCGAGATGGAGGAGGTCCGCGGTAACGGCCGCCAATAATCCCGACATGTCGCGGTCGGTAGGGACGTGAAGTGCCAATGTAAGGTGACTCGCTAATCGCTGACTGTGCCACAGCGGTGACCCCGTTGTGGACGAGGCTTCCCCAGACCGCTTCTCGCCTGTGCTGGCAAGAGGCGAGGGACCGAGAAGAAGGGCCGGCTGAAGACCTCCTGCATCTCACCTTGGGACTTCACGGGCTGTGCAAACCCATGACAACCCATTTGGAATGAATCACAGGCTGGATTGTGTGCAGGATTTGTGAACATTACGGGTGGGTACGGGTATGGGTAAAAATTTTACGAAATGTCAGATAGTTGCTGTAGCAAACACGCAAAATGTTACAGAATGCGCTTCTTGTATCCGTAATTAGCTCTTGTCACACTACGTTTCCAATCATGGACGTAAAAGAGTAAGTTAGGGTGCAAACTTCTCTGGAAACCTTCCATAATTTACAATTAAAGAGCTGGAAACATGCATATGGGTGGGCAACTGATGGGTACAGTACAGCTGATTAAGAAGGGGGGGGGGGTAGCGGAGGGAGGGGTATAGGCACAGCCCAATGGGTGCACTGACTAAAGTAAATTTTATGCTGAAGCCCTCGAATATCGCCCCTTCGAACGCTCTGCAACAGCCACGTCCGGTGGGCAGGCCGTCGCCGTCATCGGCCAAGCCGGCACCACGCTGGTATCTCCTGCGGCCAATCCTCCGAGAGTGGCAGCATGGCCAGCCCGGGGCCACCCCTGCGCGGGTCCTCCGAGAGACGCAGCATGGCCAGCCCGGGGCCGCTCCTGCGCGGGTCCTCTGAGAGCAGCATGGTGAGCCCAGGGCCACCCCTGCGCGGGCCCTCCGAGAGTGCCAGCATGGTGAGCCCGGGTCAACCTCGCGCGGGTCCTCTGAGAGCAGCATGGCGAGTCTGTGGTCACCCCTGCGCGTGTCCCCCGAGAGTGGCAGCATGGCGAGCCTGGGCCACCCCTGCGCAGGCCAACCCAGACAGCCCAGCGCGATGCCGCAGGACAGCAGGAGGAGTCAGGAGGCCCGCGTTGGCGGCCGTCAATTGACATCACGGGTGTTAGGTGGCCGGTCTGGGGGTTCGTCCTGAATGATGAGCTGGTGATTGTCTTCGTAGTCTGTAGACGGTTTCGTGAAATCCTTTTACATTTGGGTATTCCTTCATTTTTCAGCCGCGCTTTGCATCCCTCAGATCGTACTGACGTTCCGGAAAACCAGTGACTTTGCTGTGGGTACTTTTAACCAACACTGAAACCCCGAGTTCGACGACGTCCTCTCAACGCTCCATGACCGTCTCGCAGCTTTATATTTCTTGGGGTGCTTTGGTTTATCTCAAGCAATCGCGAACATATTTTTCAAAGCCTTCTTAAAGGGCTTTGCGCGCGAAATTGTTTGAAAGTTTTTGATAATGTGCTCATATATATATATATATATATATATATATATATATATATATATATATGCATGTATTTATATGTATATCTCTGTATAAATCAATGAGGCAGCAAAATAAAGCCAGGCATGTTTGGAATATTCGCTCATAGGGAGTATTTCTGAATGCATGCCTGACTTGTCATTTGTTGCTATTATGGTAATTCGTTATTCGATTGCTGTTTTACTTAGGAGCACGCCTCCATTATTCAATTTTGATGCCTAGTATCTGTACCAGTAGTTTTGGTATTACTTGGACCCTCTAACCAAAAGTCCTGTAATCGAAGCAATGTTTTCGCCCAACCCCTTAAATCAGATTTCCAATATTAAGTGTTTATTCGCTGACCAAATTACAACAACAAAACTTCTGAGCTTCCCTTTTCGTGGAAGGCTTGTGAAAGGCTCATGTTTTATAGCAGGTCAGCGTTGTCTTGTATCGCATTCCATTGTTTATGTGTCACAAAAGTCCTGTGATATGGTACCTGTTGACCGACCACTCGTGGTGATATGGTACCTGTTGACCGACCACTCCTGTGATATGGTACCTGTTGACCGACCACTCCTGTGATATGTACCTGTTGACCGACCACTCCTGTGATGTGGTACCTGTTGACCGACCACTCCTGTGATGTGGTACCTGTTGACCGACCACTCCTGTGATGTGTACCTGTTGACCCGACCACTCCTGTGAATGTGGTACCTGTTGACCGACCACTCCTGTGATGTGGTACCTGTTGACCGACCACTCCTGTGATGTGGTACCTGTTGACCGACCACTCCTGTGATGTGTGGTACCTGTTGACCGACCACTCCTGTGATGTGGTACCTGTTGACCGACCACTCCTGTGATGTGGTACCTGTTGACCGACCACTCCTGTGATGTGGTACCTGTTGACCGACCACTCCTGTGATGTGGTACCTTGTGACCGACCACTTTTCGATCGGGTTCCATCTCCAATGTATTATATAGGCTTCCCAGTGAGCTTTGATTTTGGTGAGGGATCGTCGGAATATGAGCGAGCAGACAGCAGGCTGACACTCACCACAAAGCTCTTTTCCCTTTATGGAGCTGGCTGAAGGCGCCCATAACATTATAACAGTGAACGTTGTTTTGGTTATGCCGCATTTTGTAGGTAAAAATATTGACGCCTGGCTGCTTGCAGCTCATTCGTTGCGACCCGACACACCAGCCTTCAGACCAGGTTGACGCGACATCTGGAATATGTAGCAGATGTCATTGTTGATGGCGTCGAGCCACAGTAAGCAAAGTGTAGGATAAGAGGGGCATGCAATCCGCAGAATGAATAGTTTTCAAGTGGGCAAATGGAAGAGACGGGTGCCCCCCTTATCCTTTCCCTGCTTCGGCCTTCCGAAAATCCGTTACTTCCAAAGTTTGCTTTGTCTGTGTATCACAAAATAAATACAATACCATCTCGTAATTCCGTCCAAAGCGTCCAGTAAAACGGTGCCTTTGGGGCACCTATGCGGTGCTCAGCCTAATCCGCGGCTGACTGGTAAGGCATGAACACCAGTCGCACGCCAGCTGGGAGACGCAGCCAGGGCCAGACGCTAGTCACTCCCTGAAAGACCACCGCAGACCCTGGAAAGGCCGTGAGTGTTTCGCAACATCCGACCACCTGTTCACACCCGGCCCGGTGGGCTAGCGATGTAAGATAAGGCTTTGGTCGTGCCCGTCCATTAGACATAATCAGGATTATTGATCCATAAAACCACTCTCGGTAACTATGCTTTTACGCCCAGCGCCCAGCACAAAGAAATGATAAGTTGGCGTCACATACTTCCAGCAATGTTAACGTTTGTTAAGCAACGGGTCGTCCTTTACATGAAATGATGGAGAACGTTTGGTGAGGTAGTGTATCGTCGGTGTGCTTGACCAGAAATAGCTCATTTTTACGCCAGAGAAACAGCAGGGCTCGCGCTGGTGCGTTTTAAGCACACGCACACCACCACGCGCATACATCCGCCGTGCATGAAAACGCACGGCACCGCGCGTGTGCACACGCTCAACACACATCCGCGCACCAAAGACGAGCGTCGCACACATGCACACAAGCACACCGGCACGCACCACACACACACACACACACACACACACACACACACACACACACACACACACACACACACAACACACCACACACACACACACGCACTCACGCACACACACACACACACACACACACACACACACACACACACACCACACAACACACACACACACACACAACACACACACCACACACACACACACCACACACACACACACACACACACACACACACACCACACACACACACACACACGCACACACACACGCTGTGAATCATAGCCAAGGACGGCACACGGAGCGACGATTTTGCTGCCTGTCACGTCCAATTACACAGCCGACCTCTTCTAACCGGGGGTCATGACCAGGCGGGAAGGCTGGCAGCTTCACTGGGGTCACTGGAGCGGCGGCACTCAGTGCTGACCCCGGATCTCCACCCGCAGATCGCATTCACCTCGCCCAAACGTCCAGGGGCTGTCAATGGGACGCAAAATAGAGGCGGGCCATTAAGCGGCGCCCCAGGGAGGGGAGAGCAGGTGAGGCGGGGCGGTGGCGTTCCCAGGCCGGGGGCGGCCGCGCCTTGCCACACCGCCCTCAGTGACTGGCCGGTCTCCATCGATCTGTCTCCGACGAGGCTGTTACAAAACTGAATGGTTGCAGACGTCGGTATGCACGGCTGCAAAACAGTGGTCAAACCGAATCATGCAAGTAAAGTCGGTGTGCCCGTTGCCCTCAGCGCAGAAGTTGGTAGGGTTATTCTCAACTTCTCGACCGAGGTCTGACCTCGCTCTTCTTGAAATCCAATCGATAATCACAGTTTCATTGTCTACTTAAAGATAATGCAGCTCACTGTTCCCTGACTGTTAGCGGTGTCTGTAATGAGCATTTGCTCGTCCAGACCGTAACACCCGAAGCCAGCAATTAAAAGCTTCCGTTTGATTAAAGAACATTTACGTAACGAATCAATGCTGAAATTAAAGAGAATCCCATACTGGCACCGGGCATCACTACGCTTACCTTTGTCAGCGTCTCGTTCGCAAGTTCGTGATATGCAAAGCTAAGGACGCCCACGACCACTAGTTATTATTTTAAAGATAACAACTAAAATCAGGTCAAGTGGCGTGCATTTGTTATGGATCGTTTAGATGCATGCTTTCGCGCACACGTCTGAATGGCTGCAAATGCAAGGTGTATACTTTGATGTAATGTATATCAGGTCATCTCTTACCACAGACGGTGGAGGCCAATTGACTCTTGACTGCAATTAAGCAGCCATCGCCTTCTGCTTAGAATAGTACGACACGGTTGTGCCGTTGCAGGTCAAAGGTCTGGAACAATGGGGGGCTTGAAGGCGTTTGCATGCAACGCCACACGCGCGTAGCCAAGATCCAAGCGTGTGGCAGCTGCCGTCGCGGCAAGCCTGCAGGTAATCACCGAGCCGGTCTCCGAGGGCCGCGGGCGGGCCGTGACCCTCACCCCGGCGCCGGCCGCACCTCCGGCGGCCGCAGTTCGCCGCAGCGCTCGGCTGGAGCCAATCCCCCGCCTCCTCTCGTGGCCGGCGGCCGACCGCCGCACCTTGCGCTCCGCTGCTCTGCTGCAGCTGGCCGCCGAGCACACCCACACCGTGACCTCAATGCACCCAGGCGTGTGGCGGCGACCGGCACGCGCCTGCCGGTCAGGCCGGGCTGTGCCGCAGCCCGAGGGATGGGCAGTGTCGCTCAGGCGTGTGCCTGCGAGTGGCATGCGCTTGCCTGTCAGGCCAGGCTGTGTCGCAGCCCGAGGGATGGGCAATGTCGCTCAGGCGTGTGCCTGCGAGCGGCACGCGCGGGCCAATCAGGCCGGGCTGTGTCGCAGCCCGAGGGATGGGCAGTGTCGCTCAGGCATGTGCCTGCGAGCGGCATGCGCCTGCCGGTCAGGTCAGGCTGTGCCACAGCCCGAGGAATGGACAGTGTTGCTCAGTCGCGGCTAAGCAGAGGAGCAGACGGAGCTGCAGAATGTTTTGCCACTCAAAATTTTGGGAGGGCCTCCTGCCCAAACTAAATATTTTGAAGTTAAGCGAATCCTATTAACATTTGGAGCAAGAAGGCCGCAAATACTTAGGAAATAAGTATCAATCAGGCTCAGAAGACCCTTTTGTGCGTCAAGTTTCGGAAACAAGGACATGCTTTCATAGATAAGGTGGACCATGCTTTGGATTAGGAGGCCCTAATTTATGTTAAAGACGTTCTTTTTGTGGCTCGAAAGGCTCTTTATGAAAGGGAGGCTACTGTTCTGTATTATGAGTCACCGTGTATATTGGCCACTATTCTGGAATAGGCCATTTTAATCCGTCAGAAGGCCGCTGTTCTAGATCAGGATGCCCTGTTATTGGATAATTAATAAATTCGCTGGATCTGGAGACACCTTTGAGAATCGAAAGGATGCTGCTGTGAATACGGAGACCGCTCTATGCATCAGGAGGCCCTTTCTTGGAGCACGACGCCCTGTTGTGAGTTCGGGAAGCCTACATATTTTAAAAAGAAGGTCACTCTCCTCGATTTTTACATTGTCAGAATTCATTCGAACGGATGCACATAAACAATGCGATGAAGGGGAGGGCACATGTCATCACCGATCCCCCCCCCCCTCCCTCGAAAACAACATTATCCAGGTGTCCTCATTGGGAGGAGACCCATCATTGTCCAGGAAATCCACTGGGAAATTCTAACTTCCCCAGAGCAAACTTAAAATTCGTGGCACTACCTGTGGGTCGTATGTGTAACAACGCTCGTGCTGGGTTTGCGTGAGCAGGTGCCGAGTCTCCGGCGCGCTCGGGATCAGGTGCCGAGTCTCCGGCGCGCTCGGGATCAGATGCCAAGTCTCCGCCGCGCTCGAGATCAGGTGCCGAGTCTCCGTCGCGCTCGGGATCAAGTGCCGAGTCTCCGTCGCGCTCGGGATCAGGTGCCGAGTCTCCGGCGCGCTCGAGTTCAGGTGCCGAGTCTCCGCCGCGCTCAAGATCAGGTGACGAGTCTCCGTCACGCTCGGGATCAGGTGCCGAGTCTCCGTCACGCTCGGGATCAGGTGCCGAGTCTCCGGCGCGCTCGGGATCAGATGCCAAGTCTCCGCCGCGCTCAAGATGAGGTGACGAGTCTCCGTCACGCTCGGGATCAGGTGCCGAGTCTCCGGCGCGATCGGGATCAGGTGCCGAGTCTCCGCCACGCTCGAGATCAGGTGCCGAGTCTCCGCCGCGCTCGGGATCCCAGCGGACGGCTGGGGCAGTGAAACGGCGTTTCCAACCGGCCACGGGAACGCCATGCAGCCGTCATGCCAATGGACCGCAGAAGCAATGTAGCTGGAGTTCCGGAACTCCAGAGTTCCGTGTATAGCCACGTTGCGTCGACTCGGTACCACCTGTAGCTGGTGAGTGGCCAAACTTTCCGATGCTTCCACCTGCCACCACATCCCAACACCACGGACCAAACATAGCCTCTCACTCGCATGTTGGATCATAATCTCACAATGCGTGGTGATGATCATCACCTGGCGGCACAAACACGGGCCCCATCCGTTACCACGTGCCGGTTAACACAAGACAACAACCATGATCCAACGACGCGTACATCGGGCCATCATCTGCAGACGCCACGCGCCAGTCGTCATCTCCGCTCACCAATACCGGCCTCCGTCTCCACCGGCGCCGGTTATCATCTCGCACCGCGGCCCCGGCGCCTGACGGACGCGGCTCGTGTGGAGCCCGTCCACACAAAGCCGGGTGGCGGACACCCCAGACATGAGACGCCGCCGCCACGAGGACAAGAGCCTCTCGCCGTAAGCGCAGCCCACTTCTGCGCGCCGCTGGATCAAGGCCGGCGAGAAAATCTGATTTTGCCAGAACTGATCGATGAGAACCTCGATGTTGCGCAGGATCACGCGGATCGCATTCAATGGCGCCGCTCAGCAGCCGTGACGGCCGAGGGGGTCGGCGTGCGGACCAGTCGCGTCTCAGCGAGGTCAACGGCTCTCGGAGGTGACGGCACCCCAGCGCGCGCGGCGCCGGTGACCGGCGCCAGTTTGTGAAGGCGGCGCCGGCTGTCAGGGCTCGCCTCGGTCCTGGCAAATGGGGCGGTGGTCAGGGACGGCGCCGCAGCCGTCGGCCGGCTGTCGCCGCGTCGTCCCCACCGGCGGCGCCGGCTGTCAGGGCTCGCCTCGGTCCTGGCAAATGGGGCGGTGGTCAGGGACGGCGCCGCAGCCGTCGGCCGGCCGTCGCCGCGTCGTCCCCATCGGCGGCGCCGCCCGAGATGTCATCAGCGACGCGCCTGGGGCATGCCACGTCGGGACGGGATGCCCACAGGCGGGGGAGGGGTGATTTGTGGTAATACTACGGCGGAGGCTGACATCTGACGCGGCTGTCTGTCACATTAGCGGAAAACGTTGAGCTGCTTGTTATTTCGTGACAGACCAGAAGACGTTACCAAGCTGACGTGATTAATTATATAGGAGCGTCATGTGCAAAACAACGGCGAGGTCTCCCATTGGCACCCATGACGTACTTGCCCCACGGGCAAGCGCGCACGTCACACTATGGGCAGGGTGACGTGAGGCCACGTTTCAACGGAAGAGCAGGTACGTTTGGGTCTGTGGAATGTAGTGACGAATGTGCCGCGTCAGGGTTGCGCCACGTGCCGAAGCCGGGTGTCCGCACGCTCACGGACGCGAGGAGACGTCACGCAGGGCGGTACTGAACGGATTTCGAGTCTCGCTGCCAAAGCTGCGGTGCAGAAGTTTCAAAGCAGAGCAAAAATGCTGCGCTCTAAACATTTAGCACCACTCTTGGCCGCAGAGCGAACTCCAAAGCGACTGAGCTTGAGCCTTGCGTAGCTCGTGACTCAAAAGTCTGCTAGCTCGTGACTCAATCGCCTACTAGTCCGCCACTCGGCTGTACAGCGTACAATCGCGACGATCGGAGTGCACTGCAGGATGTGTGAGTCATAAATGCAGTTTATATCCCGGTGTTTGATGGCGATGATAGTGCAATGAACATTAATCCTACCATGTCATGTAATCTTCCCAAAGGACCCAGCAAACAGAGCAATAATTCAGAAGGCGCATGCGCAGTAAATGTCCAACGAAAGCCTCCCTATCGCAGCTGCATGGCTCTTTTCTCCGCCAGTATACTGTTTACTCGCACACGTTATGTTACCTTCCTCTTGGCACAAATACCGCTTAGATCAGATTGTCCTCGGCAGAGGTCAGGGCACGCTGTGGACGTCTGGTTTAAGGTCGGTTCAAGGTCAGTTCACTCAGAGTGCGCACGGTGCACGGCAAACGGGCTTGCAACATTCTTAACTGGTCAAGTCCATTGCAAGGATAGAGCCAGCACTTTCGCTCCGGCCACGTCAAGTGCCCTGAATGCAGAGGCGCACTAAACCTTCGTTGGAGGCAGGTCGGCATAGTCAGCCGTGTGAACGATCAACTGTGCATTGCATTACGTCACAGGAAAATTTATCGAGGCAAGCGCGTGCAGCATGACGCACCGGCTTCCGTTTCCGGTCCGGCGGCCTTTCCCACCATCATGAGCGCCGCGTGCACGTCTGGGTCGGACGGCGAGGCCCGCTGTCCTGCCGACGAGGCCAGAGGGCCCGCCCAGGTCACGAGGGCGCCGCTCACGGCTGGGGGCGCCCGGGAACAGCGCCCCGCCCCGGCCGGCCTCGGCCGGCCTCCTGCCGCGCCGCCGGTCCAGGAACGCTCGCCGCCGGGCCGGGCCGGGCCGGGCCGGACCGACACGTCATGGGCACTGAGTGTGGGGGGGGGGGGGGGGGGGCGGGAGGGGAGGGGAGGGGTCATGGTGCCGGTACGAGGACGGTATTCTGCGGAGCCGGAGAGCCGTGCGGCGGGGCGCGCCCGACCGCTCGCGGCGCCTCTCCAGGCCTCGTTACACTCGGCTGGTGTCGATTGCGTAACACTGACCACGCCTGCCGCTCCCCTCCCCCAAGAGGGCCGAGCTGTTCAGCAGCTTCGGGCGCGCTGTTTTCTTCTCGATCGATCACTGTGGTGTGCGCTTAAAGGATGCTGCCTCGCTTTCCAGGCTGCTATTGGAGTCGCGGTGACGGCCGCCTGCTGGCAGTTCAGGTTTGCCAGTCTGGGCGCCAATGAGTGTGATTGCAGTTCTGTGTTCACATTCATTCGAAACCGCATGGGTTGAGAACACCAGGCATACACCTTCATGAAGAACACCCGGATAAGGTTGTTTGTTGCGCCTGCTGCGGTCCATCCGTCCGATGACACGACTTCGCCTCTGACTTGTAATCCCAGCTGAGCTGTGTGCCCTGCGCAGTGTGTATTTGCGCCTTTGTTATTTGTGTTGGTGGGCGTTTATCCACCCCTTTCCTCTGCTAATTGGGTGTTATTTTCACCATCGATCTTTGATTACCAGCTACACTGTGTCTATTTTAAAAGCCAATGAAGCGTGTTTATGTGGCGTGGTTTGAAGTGCCCACCGTAGTAATTTCTGTCTCAACGCGGACTTTTTCATGTCCCCATTACCTAATTCTGTCACGTAAAAAGCCCTTGCACGAGCGACCACCGCACTTCACTCGTCCTCGCGTTTATAAAACAGTCCATCCCTCGGGGCGCTTGAGTTGTGAAAACTCACAAGCAATATGAAGCACGCACGTGATCGTTCAGATAAATGTCCAGGTCAACCCCGCCCCGCCCCGTCCCGGGAATACAGCGCTGTCTGCGCACTGGGTCACGCGTGAGGCACCCCTCGGCCTACGGTCCGACTCCCACCGGCGCCTGGGGCAGCGCACTCCACACGGTCTGTTTTCTCTCCGGTCTGGGGCCAGTAACAAATGAAGACGCCACCACAACGGATCGTTGATCGTCGATCAATTAGTCAGCGCGTTAGCGGGGTGGCCGCTGCTGACACCTGATTGGCCGGTAATTGGCCGGTGCAGGCGGTGATTGGCCCGGGCCCGAGCCGCCCGGCCCAGCGTCCACCTTGGGTGTGGAGACGCGCCAAGGTAATCCTGGCCGGCGCCCCAAGCGCTCCCAGCGCCTTCGCCGCCGGCGGACGTGGCGCAATGGAGTGTCCGGGTCCAGAGGGTTTACTCGGCCATCCGGGACCATGTGACCCACTGCAGGCGGGTCCGACGCCACCCGTCCGTGTCCCTGGGCGCCGTATGACCCAGCCAAGTCAAGAAGGTTCCATTCAGCGCGCTGTCCACTCCTAAATGCATCAACGTCTTTAAAACCACCGATGAGTTCTAAGCGGAATGGGAAGTTAAGAATAAGCTGCATCATTGAAGCACTCGGCGATTTAATATCATGGAACATTCAAACTACATACGTAATTTTGGATTGATAAGTAAGATTAGATTAGATTGATAAGTTAAAGATAAGATTGATAAGTAAGAATCAGCTCTATCTATGCTGAGCAAACAAACCGAAAAATGTAGCCAAGATAATCTGCACAAAATGTTGAGGCACGAAAGCTTATCAAATTGATAGTTTTTTCTCCCTCTAAAACGCGGAAAATTATCATCTACTAAGACATGCATGTTACATGGCTTTTACGTCATGTAACAAGTGCACCAATCTTTATTCAATATCATCGATATATTGTCTGCCGAGCCCCATCAGTTATGAGCAATATCCATATAGTTTAAAGCAGGAAGAAGTTGTAGGTACATAATACTACGAATAACTCGTCACACGCATCCCGTAAGATGTTTCGAACCGCTCTTTAGCGCTGTTCACCTGAACATTCAGTGAATACGGTATGATTCTGAAATAATGAGGTGTGTTTTAAAAGCTCGAGAATGCATGGGCGGATCCTCCTACATATATTTGAAAGGTCTAGTTCTTCGATGCTTCAAAACTTTGGCATAACGCCTACGCCGATGGTGTAAACAGAATCGTTTTAAAACCCCAGAATGTATGATAGATATCTCCTTTCTCATCATGCTGAGGGTTTCACAACTGCTCAAGACGCTTCAAGACATTCGTAGGCTGTTCTGAGCCGCACTGTATGCATGTCTCGATGTATGTTGACGCCGTAAGATGGCCGAATGTGCACACAGTACACATCACGGGAACCGGTAAAGACCTGCTCCCACAATTCCGGAGGCCAGTGGCTGTGTTAGATTTTATGGCCGTGTCACAAGCAAGCATTTTTGATACGCTTAGACGGTCTCGACATACCTTAAGCCGGTACGGAGCAGGGACACACTTTGCTAGCTCCCTCTTTAAAATATCTTACCTGACGCCTCAGTGAATAGTACGAGCAGCCTACAGTTTACAGTGTTGATATGTGTAATCCCCAGACATATTTCATTGTTGGTCAAAAGCTTGAGGAAGATGGCATGTCATGGTCCTTTATGGAAATATAGAGCTTATGATACGTGCGACCAAAACACAGCTATTTTAGGTCCGTCATATGGTATCAGACGTTCACAGGCACGAAGCAGCACCACAGCGCGTTCGGACGGCTTGCCCGTGTTTCATGTAGCGATGCATTTTAGCCGCCGGAACGGCTCTACAACTTGGGCCACACCACTGCAATAGCGGCCAGCTCTTAGTCGCACTCGATAGCCAGACGAAAACAAAAGGCGAAATAATTCAAGTCTCTCAGCATGTTGTGTCTTTATCAAAGGTGTATTTATCACTATTTTGAGTTGCACTTTTCCTTCCTTTTTATGACCTGCAGACATTCGAGGACAGCTATGATGTCCAACACTATCCTGCTCCGCGGGTCACCCCGCTTCAGCCGACAGATGTCTTCCCAACGTCTCACCAGGCTCTTCCGGAGAGCGTGCGGCCACCACTCTTCTCTTGGAGGAAGTCAAACCTCAAAGACAGCTCAAATGTTCTGAAATCTGGGGGTATGCGGAGGACTTTGTGTGGTCAGTGAAGGTGCGGGTTACCTTAACGAAAACTTTGTTTCGTTTGGGAAGGCAACAAATATTGGGCGGAAAGAATCAAACAAACTCGTTTCCAATAGGTACAAAGCAGGAACAAAAGGTATAAAATGTGGGCCGGAATGGCAATAGCGGCACTACCGACAAGCTATTGTAACACGCTGCGAAGGCCTCTAAGCATCTGTTTTGTTTTATAACACACCAATTTGTTATGGAATAAGGTCAACATACACTTTGAATAAGAGATGCCTTTGGGCCCATGTGGCCTTCGCCAGTGTCAATCGTTTGTCACCTGCCGCGGCAGGAAGAGAGTAAACCTATGCTGATTCGACGACTGGTGTGCTGGAGCAAAATGTCAAACGCGATGAGGCAGCACCGCACAAAATCCAGAACTTTGACAGGCGTATATTCAACAACTGTGTGACCCAAATACCATGCCAGGTCTGACGCCGTCAGCCGGCGTTTTTCTGGGTCTCACCGGGCCGGCCCTGGCGGACGGTCATGCTCCGTAATTTACAGGAAGCCGGAGAACTGGGGATCAGGTGACGGCGCTGATTCCTTTGGCCGTGGGGCAGATGTCATGCTCTAATCACGCAGCAAACTGTTGACAGATGGATCGGATGAGGAGTCACTCGCCACGATTGGCACACTCGTGCTGACGAGAGCACTTGTGCGACATTGCAGCTCATTCAACCAGCCAGTGAGGGGCGGCTTGATGCTGCCTGTTGTAAGACCCGTGGGTTAGACACCGTGATGAGCGTGAACCTGAAACTCAAAACACAACATGATTAGAGGCACTTGAAACATGCCTATGAAGTAAGGGAAATAACTTGTCGCCTGGCTACATGTGCAAAATTCGCCTGATTTGCTTTGCCGACAAACGTGTCGTGTGAGCAACTCCTTCAAGAAAATGTCGTAAACAGCGGCAATGACCAGCGCAGCACAAAGTCGATGTGAACCTTACCAAAAACTAACTTAAGGAAGGAGTCAGAATGTTTCAACTATCGGAAAACTTGCTTCCGTTACCAAGACAAGGAGTGCCTTCAGTTACAAGGCTTTGTCAACTGACGGCAAAGCTGTGATCGGAATGTAATGCAGTTGTCCACTGAGTTACAAATTTTGCGAGCGATTTCCTATCTTTAAAAGGCTTCTTGTGGTGGAAAAGCAAGCGATGGATAGCATGTCCATGGCGCATATATATTGCGTGGATATTTTAACATGCGCCCGGGTGGCCGATTGCATACCCTTCGCTCGAATGGGTGTCAATTTGAACTCTGTTATCTCCCCTTATATCTCAGGCATCAAAAGAGCTAGAGAAATTCACAGGGTGTGTTGGTCTGTACGCAAGCTCACCAAGGTTAATTTTTGAGGTTCCTAGATCATGACCTTGGAATGAAATAAATTCAAACAAGGTTAAACTCCAGTTTGATCTCTTAAGTGCGCCCAGAGCCTGGACAGCTGTTCTAAACAAGAGATCACATGTTCATTTAGGGTCAGTGACCTTGTTTGAGCTTTTGAAGGTCATAGTAACCAAAATCATATAAGACTGCGTTGAGTTTTGTATTTAAATAAACGAAAAAGATTCCGCCCGGTAGCAAATGTGAAAACAAAAATTTGACTTGGGTCATGTTAGGTCAGTGACGTATTCATACCTGTACGAGGTCTATGAAAGATGTATAATGCGGTTCCTGTAATCAACAAATTTGAAATGAACACCAGAACTACTCCATACAGCAAACCCTTAGGTAATAAAACAGGTTGGCTTTGACCTTGGTTAAACCTTCATACCTGACCCTAGACCAATGGACTTTGTTCATTCAATTGTTGTGCTGTCCAGGAAAGTATCTCAGAGATGTATTGCTTCGCCTAACACTCCGTTGGTGCATCAGATTGAAAGATTCCCCAGAAATTGCCTTGCTGAATCTGTTGCCTGACTTTGACCTGCTGTAGGCCTTACGTGGTGCATCTACATTTTTCGTACCAAGCGATCCGCTTTTCGATTGCCTACAGCCATGCGAGATTTGGCGCGGCTACGCCGCGCCATTTGGAAACTATTCCAGAAAAACCTTCGGAGGGGGGAGGGAATTTGACCCCACCCGAGCGCATGTTAGACGTCAAAGCAAGCTAAGGAAATCAATAATCCAAAGGCCTAAAACTAAATCATCCAGGTGGAACATAGCAAAGCCAACCACTACCACGGGCATCTGGGTTCAGTCTCCAGATCCATGCCCGGAAAAACTCAGGATTTTCGAGCCCTTCTTTTTTAGCTCTGGCATGGGAATGAAAGTGAATACCACTGACTGAAGACATTGCAATTTCTGGTGTTTTGTGAATGGAGCATCGGCTGCTCGCAGATATCGAGTGTACCGTACATCGGCTGTTGCTATATCGAATGCCTCAGTCGCACATTGCCCGCCTGATGTTATCGGTACGCCAACAATCGTGGACCTCAAATAGCTCCACGCGCCCCAAAACAAACCAGATAACAAACCAGCATGGACAGACGGATCAAATGGAACGTGATGCAGCCACCGCATTAGGTGATGATGGCAGGACGAATGACATATTTTCAGACAACCCATCAGTCGTTTGATATCATATACCAAACATCTTGGTATGGATATAGAAACGCCATCGATATATTTTGACTTGACAAAACTGTGTTTTATCAGGCATATGCTGGAGGTGCGGGTATGGGTGTGGGACATTTCTCACAGCGATCAGGGGATGTCGTGGATACTGTGGCTGAAATCTGATGCGACGCGAACACAACACTAACATGCGGGCACGACGGAAAAAAGCCAAAATTCCTACACGCAATACATCGTCAGACCGCTGCAAGTTGAGAAGTGAAAACTGTTGGTCTGTTCAATGTGCCAGTGTACGAAAACGAGCTGAACAGCCTCTTCTAGTTGTATCTGAATGTCTCTAAACTGAATACTTACGGCTACCGAAATTGCTGTTGTGTTGTCATGTTGCAACGAACGAGTGACTTTTATTTGTAGTCCAGAGCTGATAAATGCATGTTTTCCCGACAGTTGGAGCTAATCCCCTTCCCACATCCATGCGATGGAGCCCAAGACCATGACACTCTATCATCATGAAGCCTCTGATTGTTGGATGCCTCAAAATCGCCTGGGGTTTTGGGCTATTATAAACGATCTTGCGACCCTCACATTTCATATAAACATCATTGTTTATCGACAGTGTTCGTCTCGGCCCCATTGCTCATTTTGCAACATAGATGTGGTTTTCGAGCCATTCCGTTTGTGCCGGACAGCACCTCATCGTTTCGATGACCTCTTGAGTCGTCTTGAGGACAGAAGTCTACAGCGTGGGTTAAAAATGCGCCTC
Organism: Pollicipes pollicipes; assembly: GCF_011947565.3. Classification (NCBI taxonomy): domain Eukaryota; kingdom Metazoa; phylum Arthropoda; class Thecostraca; order Pollicipedomorpha; family Pollicipedidae; genus Pollicipes; species Pollicipes pollicipes. Next base: position 2,673,298 of record NW_023596136.1, read on the forward strand.
ACAAAAAGTGAGAATGTGCAAGAAACTATCCAAGTTGGAATCGATTTGGCGCTCGCAATCCTAGACATTTATGACGCGGTAAGTGCGAAATCGGGTAGTACTCGCCGGTCCGTGACGTGTAAATAGAAAATCACTCGTGGGCTGGGCCCTTTTGCTGGTATTTATAAACGTCCCCAAGAGAAACCCGGCATGGATTGGACGATTCAGTTAATAGTAAACATTATACTATCCTTTGGGGGATTTTTAGCAACATTGAGGGCAATACCAGGGATGGGACATCTATTCATTAGGGCCAACCTTTGCGGCGTAGATATGAGCAAAAGACAGAGCAAGAAAATGTGAGTTGCAGTGGGTATAGTAATTGAGGGTGTTTGCCACACTTGCCTGTAGTGGCTGGTACATTAACTCCAAATTTCTTGAAGTATGCCCTGAATGCATGTTCTGTTTGTAATATCATATTGTCAAACTAGTTTTCAACATGCTTCAGTGATGTGCATACTTGATTTATATATTACTTTTGCTGTAAATGTTTGCCTATATCAGGGTCTGTGTGGGCATGTTGCAATGAGCAGGTCATTCTGATGTGTACCTAGGAGCTCAAATACAGGTTGATTAAATATGTGTGGGTAATCAGACTACCATGTTTTGAGGTTGAGATACATTTATGTAGCTAACTGTAAGTTGTTATCAGCTAATTATTCATGCTGTTTGCCCTTTTCCAGCCCAGAGGCAATGGGAATAGTCTGTGGCTGCATCTACTTAATAACCATCTTCATCTTTATACCCATCCCTTTTGGAACCTACATTGTCTTCAGTCAAGAAGGTTTTCCACATGAGAAGGTTTGAACTTTTTGTTGTCATATGAAATACAGGTGATTTGTCTTGCAAAGTAGGGGCATTTACTTCTGTTAGTCTAAACTCTGCACCACAGTGGTGAAGACAAGCTAGCATATTTTCTCATCTGTTTTTCTTCCTGTTTCCATGTATCTGTGATAAGTTGTCGGCAGGACTATTCTTATTTCTGAATATTCTGTATTCTGTGTTCATTTGAGCTGTTTTTTAGAGTCCATCATATAATGTTGGAGTGTTCCTTCATTATCTGGTATTAGCTATAAGTTTCCATGTTCTTTCATGCACCTGTGTACATTATACTTTGTGTGGGTTTTTTATCACCAATGTTCTTTTTAAATATCTGTATATTCATGTGTATGTCATGCATCATTGTCTACAGTCTAACCTGCAGGGCATGGGCTCAGCCACTAATGGTACTGGCTGCAGTGCCTCTATCCTCGCTGCCTCTGCAGGTGCAGTAAGTTCTTGTCTGGTTTTCTCAAGGCTGATAATGATTCACACCTCTGTACCATTTACGTAGCATAAGGCTAAAAGGCTTTCTGCACATATAGAACCTAAAATAAGCTTGCTTTGTATCTGCAGCTAACAAAGCATGAGTGACCCATGCACCCAGGTGAAGGAATTGCTTCGAACACAAATGTGCGATGAATGACATCTCTGTCACAAAACATTAACATTCTTTAACCCTAGAAAATAACATTCTCACCAGGCTCTGTTGATGGGATTGGGCCCTCTTAACAAGTGTTAAGACATCTTATGGAGCAAAGAAAATGCATTTTTGTTAAGTATCCTGCCAGTACAAACAGGAATCTCTTTTTTGCAGAACCCTCACCCTGACGTGGGGGGGGGGGGGGGGCTAAGGGATCCGATGCGAGACCCTCTCCCCCATAAGGTTTTTGAGGATACCTCTTTGGCATCTTGTGTGGTCACGTCCAAATTTTTGGTAGCCTCTTAGGCAAACATTGCACATGTGATACAAAAGGTATCCAGTCTTTCTGATTCCTGAGAGGTGATGATCTTTTAGGAACACGGCACGATAATCTTGGGCCGGCGCAGGACGGTGTGTGGCAACCTGTTGCGGACGGAACACGGCGGGCCAACACGGTTACATTAGCAGAACCCAACATCATAAACACGCTCAAAACGTACCTAACGTGCATACCATGTCACTCAGAATTAAGCAGGTAATACATACATAAGTTGTTCTGTGCATTAGCGAGGAACATGATCCACATAGATAAGACAGTAGTATTGGCCTTTTTCTTCAGAGAAAAACCAGGAGAATGGAGATATAGTTGGGTTGATATTTCAGGCAACATGCCTTTATCGAAACGATAGCAAACTTGAATTCACTTCTGGTATCACTGTGAATTTACTTCTGAAGTCAGCTTTGCTATAGTTTCGATGAATGCATGTCACCGAAATATCAACCCAACTACATCTCCATTCTCCTGGTTTTTCTCTGGGCAATGAGGCTAATCTGTCTTATCTAAGCAATACAGCCATTTAACTTTCATGCTGCTAGGGGTGTGTGGCTTCGTAGATATAAGCATGCACCCTCGAAAAAGTTTGTCTTTCAGGGGAATGTGATCTGTGATATGTTTTAGTAGGTCAAGTATTGAACTAGCGATATGAAAGGTATTACCAATCGTGAGATCTCATTGACACCAGTCCACAATACTTTACGCACGGCTGTCTTCATTTGGAAATGGGGGGGGGGGGGCATTGACCCCCACCCCATATCAAACGGCATTAGCTGCGCTTTTCATATCATCGGCGTCATGAGCTGTTGATGTAAAGGAAGAATGACAGCATAAATGATCTGCCAAAAACAAGACACCATATGATTTAGGAGGTGCTACACAAAGTTGCGCACAGTTAACTCAGCTGTTGTTTTGGGCCCAATCCATGCAGGTGAGCAATCTTGCCCTGCCATTAAATGTGTGCATGCCCTTCATTGCTCTTGTCTTGCATTCCTCTACTGTAACATGCGGCCCTGCTTGGTTACTGGCTCACTAACAATACAGTATACAGCCACCACACCTCTGTCACAGTATATTCAGCCACTGTGCAGTTGTCAGTTGCCACAGTATATGCAGCAGATGTCTGACTGTCCCAGTTTGTGGAGCTGCTGGCTGCGCTGCTGTCCATCTGCTGTATGCTGCTCCTTGGGTTCGCCGATGACGTGCTGGAGCTCAAGTGGCGCCACAAGCTGCTGCTGCCCACCGTGGCCTCACTGCCACTGCTCATGGTCTACTTTGTCACCTTCAACTTGACCATCATCATCGTGCCCAAGCCGCTGCGCTGGCTCCTCGGCTTCAGCCTGAATCTCGGTGAGAGCGGCAGGCAGATGGACGAGAAATTAGGTGCCATTGGGCAGAACAGAACTCCACGCCGTAATGATTGTTGGTCGAGGAATAGCTGATGTCAGGGGAGGCGGATGGCATTAGTGGGTTGGTATAATCGCGATGCCACTGGTTGTGGAATACGCGGATCGTAATGTGATCTGATATCAACGGGCGTTTAGGGATATTGCAGCAACACAAATCAGTCACAAACCACAAGACAGGCAATGATTCAGCCAGAGTCATCACTATTTATTGTGCATCTTTGTCGCCTGTCTTTGTTTTAGTTTATATGATTGTTATTTATGGGAGGCAAGAATTTGTATTAAATTGTTTGCATTAGCCTTAGCCCGACTGCGTTACGTGGTACGCGCGCTTTTTTGGCAACCTGCCAACCTGTGCTGGGTGCCTCTGCGTACCGTCAAACAGCGCGCCGCATCAAACAGCTGTAAACTGCTGCGACCCGCGCCTCCCTCCCCGCCCAGGGCCTCTGTACTACGTGTACATGGGCATGTTGGCCGTGTTCTGCACGAACGCTATCAACATCCTGGCGGGCGTCAACGGCCTGGAGGTGGGGCAGTCAGTGGTGATCGGCCTATCGCTGATGCTGCATAACCTGCTGGAGCTGGGCGGCCCGCTGCGCGACACCCACCTCTTCTCGCTGTACCTGCTGCTGCCCTTCCTCGGCGTCAGCCTCGCGCTGCTCTACCACAACTGGTCAGTCGCGGCGCCGCTGACGCGCACACAAATACGAGACGGTGTGCCTTTGTGAAACTAAAAACCTACTATACTTGTGTTACCAGAATCAGTATCATTTGAAACAGGCAGAGATTCGTCAGAGTAAGCCACGCTCTTTTTTTGGTCATGAATATATCAGTGACTTTTTCGTGCGTGTGTAATCACCTCAGATGATAAAATATACAACTACTGAACACAGATCACGCAGTTGTCACCTGTTCGGTTTTGGCCCGACAGCCTTCACACGCACGGCACCGCTGGCGACCGTACGGCCGCCCTGAACTGCCGCCGGCAGCTAACGCCCGTCGCGCCCGCCAGGTACCCGTCCAGGGCGTTCGTCGGCGACACCTACTGCTACTTCGCCGGCATGACGTTCGCCGTCATCGGCATCCTCGGCCACTTCAGCAAGACGATGCTGCTGTTCTTCCTGCCGCAGATTGCCAACTTTCTGTACTCGGTGCCGCAGCTGTTTCACCTGGTGCCCTGCCCGCGACACCGGTTGCCCAAGTGAGCCCGGCGCCTGCTCGACGCGCCTCGGGTACGAGGCAGGGCAGGGCAGGGCAGGGCAGGAGTCGCCCGACGGCCGGAGCTAAATCACAAATGCTTGGCTCTTGATTTGTCACGCTTGCATCTGTCGGTTCCGCGCTCACACTTTTTTCTCGGGCGTCATCTCGTAATTGTTGTTCTATGAACATGTAATGGCTATCATAACCAGACTGACTCCATGCAGTTGTGAACTACATGCATCTTCCTCTGGAATGCCATGACATAGGATTCACAACGTGATTGGGTACTGCCAATGATTGTCCTGTTTTCCCTGCGGCAATCCCTTCATTTCAAGCATTTGGGGCGATTTCCGTTGACAGAAAGGACAGGTCGCTCAGGAACAACGATTGCACGTCATGCGTGGACTTGACGCCCACCGTCGACGTAGCCGCCCTCCACATGTCTGCCTCCTTCAGTCCACCATTACCGCACTGGGAGACCCGGTGCGAAAGCCGACTGTGGCACGCTCTCTCCCGTCGTCAGGTACGACTGTGAGACGGACCTGCTGCACATGTCCAGCACCAGCTTCCAGCTGGAGGCGCTGCCGTGGCCGGGCCGGCTCTTCCTGCGGGTGTGCAGCACGCTGGGCCTGGTGCGCCTGGCCACCTCTGAGGGCGAAGGCGGCATCACCACCTGCAACAACCTCACCATCATCAACCTGCTGCTCAAGTTCAGCGGGCCCATGCATGAGCGCAGCGTCACCATCGCGCTGCTGGCCTTCCAGGTGGGCTCCAGGCGCCGTCTCGCGCTGATGGGACGTCGCCGTGCTGCCGGCACCGAGCGCCGCCTCGAAACGACGTCAGCTTCGTCTGCCCCTCGTCTGCCGTCCCGCGCGACGCTGTGACCTTTGACGAGGTCGGTTGACCGCACTGCTCAGCTGTGTGGACTTAGTCATGCGGCGGCGGCTCTTCACCCTGCACTTGTGACACCCCTGGCCAGCCCGTGGCCCGCGAATGCCCCTGTCCCAGACGCCCGCTCCGTCTGACGCGCTCTGTTCGGCAGGTGCTCTGCAGCGGTGTGGCGTTCGTCGTGCGCTACCCACTGGCCAGTCTCTTCTACGACGTGTGATGTCACCGCGCTCCGAGCCATGACGTCATCGGGTGACGTCACGCGGGCGAGTGCTGCGGTGGACATGGCCTCGTGGCAGTGGCGGGCGGTCCGACGGCAGGGAGTGCCAGTCAGCAGGGTCGGCTGCAGGACACGTGATAGGGCGCGTGGGTGAGCCAAACCCGCCCGGTCCCGCAGCCGCCGGCTCCTCGCGTGATGAACGACACTGCTGTGGGGGCAAAATCGTGGGGTACACCAGGCAGCACTTAAATCATTAATCATGTGGGCATCTGTGAAATACTCGTAGTTCCTGGCAATGGGCTTGGGTGGGAGTGTGTACGCAGAGATCAAGGGAGCGTGCACAGTCAGTCTGGTTGTGGAGGTAAATTGCTGTTTTTGAAGGGGGTCTGTTCTGAGTGCAGTCATGGTACCCAATTTATCGTGATCATCTTTTCCTGGTATTCGTAAGCAGTGGGTGCGTCTGTAGGATTGCGTGGCTCAATGTGTGGCGCTGTTCTATGGATGTTAAAAAACTATGTAATTTTCGCAGTGTGTTGGCGTCCTTTCCACCATTTCCTGATGCATGCCACCACCTGGCTTTCACCTCAAATCTGCATGTAAATGTTCAAAGGAAGGGCTGCTGGTACTTGGGACGGTTTCAGATGGTTGTTGGTGATTCGCTGGTGGATTATGTCAAAGATGGGTGAAGTGACTGGCAGGGTAAGTGACCGGCTGTTGCCAACACGGTTCACTGATCGTGTTATGTTTTGTTACTGCGCTGGATTGTTTTATGACTTGTTGACAAATTATGAATGCTTCTTTCGTGATTGTCAGCCTGCGAGAGGCTTAAGCTCATAATTTGGGGCTCTAAAAACAATTGCCATGTAGGTGTTTATGCTGTCTGCTATTAGCACGAGTTTGCATGCTCCCCACCCGTCATTTATTCCTAAGCCCTCCCACCGAAATACACGTTTTTTGACATAATGTTTTGTCTTCACAACATACAGTTTAAGCACCGACGAAGCATAGCCGATGTGAGCTGTTGTGGCGCCCGCTCCGCATAATGTCCGAACGTCATGCCCCATGGTGCCCGAACGTGATGTCTCATGATGTCCCAACACCATGTCTAATGACGTCTGAACATGCTCTATAATGTCCGAACATGGTGTCCCATTATGTCCGAACGTGACGTCTCATGATGCCAGAACATGATGCCTATCCGAGCATGTCTCATGATGTCCGATGTCCGGCATGTGGAGACTGCCAAAATAGTGGGGCGATCTGGATGTTGTGTTGTTCACTTAGCTGCGTGTTTTCGCAGACGTTATGCTAATGTTATCTTGTCAGCCATGGAGAAAAGGGCATTTGCCTATCGTCTCGATAGTAGGGAAAAAAGGGGGCCGAAGCTCTTCCTCCTATGTTGGAGGGCTGAAGCCCCCCGACCTGGCGTGGCGTGTAACCCCCCCCCCCCCCCCGCTCTAATTTTAGAATAAAGTACATGCAGTTCGGGAGGAACTCGTTTGTGGGCAAATTTCGGGATTGCGTACCCTCTCATTGCTCTCCATCAACTCACGTTGCGAAACCACGCCTCTGGTCGTAGAACGCGGGACTGTCCGCGCATTCATTGGGGGGGGGGGGGGGGGGGGCTACTGTAATATAGTCCTTGATAACAAGAGCAATAGTTTGATTGTCCTATTTTGCGTGTGTGTTACATTTATGGCGCAAAATCGGGGAAGGCAGCAGGGATCTCTTTGGTGGGATTTCGTCACCTCATGTGTAATAGGGAAGCCGGGTGGGGGAGTGAGGAAAGTGCAGAACAAGATAGACGATAAGCGTCAATTTATTCAGGAGAGACGGTACCTGTTATATCTCAAGTGAGAAAAAATTACTTGAATACTTTCGCACTTAAGTTGTGTGTCCTAATGGCTCAGGGGGTCGAGTGTCTGCCTTCCGATCCACCCATCCGAGGTGGGGTGGGTTCGAGTCCCATTAGGTGCTCTCTATCCCTCGCTAGGTATGGATCACGGCCGGTGGTAGCGGCCACCCTGAAGGGAAGGGGACCCCAGAGGGCAGGATGAACCATACCAAGTATCGTGGCATCTCTATTGTTGCTGAACTCAGCTGTTGACCTGGAATTATGCGACCAGATGGTAGAGATCAGTGTGTACACAAGTAATGCTTAGCTATCTTTATATCTCACAAACTTACTCATTCAAAATGGCTGGATTGCATCATAAAAATGTAGAATGGTATCTTGTTGGATGACCGGCACTTGGACTTCCCCTGTAGTTTTCCATTCTAAATTTGCTGTGAATTTAACATTTGTTTCAGCTGTGAAGGTGTGTTGCAGGTGCTTATACTTTGTATGTAATTTCTGTGGGTGGGAGACTGTCAGGAACCCACAATCCATTCTGTAGAAGTTCATCTGCCATGTTGGATGAATGTGCCATGGCTGCACCAACTTTTGCTCTCTTGCACACCAAAGTCAGTTTTGCCAAATTTTGCATGAGTTCCAAATTTTTCATAACAGTGGTTTGGAAGAAGTTACTGCTACCACTCAAGTTACTGCTGCAATGCCAATATTTCTCAAACCACAAGGTCCCTGCACCATAATTGGCATGGACTGCTAAATTTAAAAAGCTGAGATTTATAATGCATATCAGCTAAAATGGTTGTGATTTTTGTCAAATCAAGCATTTTTGATATGACATGTATTTACTGGGCATTGTCAGTGTAGGCTGTGCACTTGCTTAAATGGGCTGAATAGGCTGCATCAAGCATGCAAAACATCAGAGGTATAATTTTGCAATACAGTGTGGGCTGAGCAAGGATATGTTGCCAATCCTACTATCAAGAGACACAAACCATGAGCTCCTTGCCAGGTTTGGCACACTGCCCTCCCAAAGTCCAGGGCTGGAGCCACCCCTTTCAAGCTGAGTAATTAAGTACACCATTGTGAATCATGCAATGTAAATACTGTTACATATGCCACAAATGCATATTTGCTTGAATAGTACACACAAAATGTGTCTAAGGTAAGTCATTAAGCATACCTTTTTGATGTTTATTGTCTGACTACTTTTCTGCTAAGTTTGTTTAGATAAGCTTGTAAATGCATATTATAGTTAATCAAGTGAAGTTTGCAAAATATATTGAGAAACACATGTTTGGGGTCATGTGGAAATTTTATGCTGTTTGCCTTTTCCTTTATCAACTCTTTCTGTTCAGATTTATCCCTATGACATTTTGTCCCTACTGACTTTTCCTCCCTTAACCTCTTTGCTATTCAGTTCTGCTCACTGTCACCTTTTTGTTTCCCCAATTTTTTTGTCTGCTTCTTCCCATTTCTTTCTTTTTCCCCTGGGCATTTTATTCTGACAATGGCAGGTACAGATTGACACACACCAGCAACTTTTGGATTATCTGCTTATCATCTGCTATAATTGCTGTGGCAGCTCTGATACTGACCCCTTATGGCACAAGATCTTTTTGAACACAAAAATACATGGAAACATTGGCAAATTTAAGGATAATGGGGATTTTAGTGATATTGTGGTGATGACATGGTGATATTGCATAGTGTTCTTTTGACCCCTCCATTCAGTAAGAAAAGATGACCTGCATTGCTGGGGTCAGAAGCTGTTTAAAATGAAATGTGATGTGTGTTCTTTCCAATATATCACAGATAGCGCAGATAGCTGTCTGTGATGGCTATAATTGACCTGCCATAGCATCAGGTGATGGCCAGAGTCCCAGGGGTCACTTCAGGAACTGGTGTTCGTGATTTCCATCATGCCTACTCTGCTTTCAGCGCCAAAGATCAGTGATATTTGCTCACTGTTGAGCGGTCTGTTTGGTTGAATCACCCAGTAAAGTAAACAAATGCTAGGTATCTCAATGTGGCAAAAATGACCCATCCATTTTTAACCGATCCACAGTAGCCTAGCTGTGAGGGATACTTCGACCGCACTTTGCGAACACTCTTTGCAGACCAGGATTCGATCCGACTAAGTGCGTGGATGGGCGAGTCCGAAGCGCGCGAGACGTGTGAACCAATTTTTGAGATTGACACCAATTTCCCGCGCCGGTGTGCTCAGTCCCCCCCCCCCCCCCCCCCCCCTCCACACCAATCGAGGCCAATGCGGGCAAGTGAGCCGACCGGCGCGGGCCCAGCTCCCGGGGCGGGTGGCGGGCGCTCTGCCGTGCGCCCAGCCCGGCGCCTGACCGATAGCCCCGGCGCCAGACTGCTGCGTCACGGTTAGCGAGCGTCGCGCGCCGCTCCGTCGCCGCGGACAGCCCGAGCGGCAGCGCCTCCTCCCCGCGCGCTCCCCGCGTCCCCTGGCGGCTGTGTGTGGACCGGTGCTGCTGCCGCTCCTGAGCCTGTGCCGTTGGACCGCACCTGAACCTGTGTCGTGTGGACCGCACCCGGCAGTGATGCAGTCGTCCAGGTGAGGGGCGTTCATGGCTGTTGCGGTATCCGGGGGTGTGCTGGATGGTGCGCTCTTGTGGTGTGGCGGAAGAAACAGCCGCGCACAGACGCGCGCCGGTAACGTAGAGTGGAGGTGCCTGACGCCGAGTTGGCTGCTGATAGCATCCCGTGCCAGCCCATCGAGTGAACGCAGGCTCACAAGACCCATAGGGCCTGTGCTAGTCAGAGAATTTGCTCACGGGGAGGCCGAGTTGGAATGTCAAAAAGTTTTGCCGGTGATCGGTATATTCGTTGACTGGGATGGTTACGGGCAACGACGTCTGGATGTAATATTGGCTAACGTTGTAGACCTGTAAGTGACAAGATAAACCCAGGTATACAGCGGGGCGCACGAGCGCAATGAGTGTTGTCGAACTGGACGCGTTGTTTTGGTCATCATTCAGTTGCATGCCGCTCTTGAAGCGATGTCACAAACAGCACACTTTTCATGGAGATCTACGATAAACAAGCACGCTTGAGACGCATAGTCGGGAGAAAAATCAAATCAGCGGTAAGCCGTTCTGTGCGTCTGTTGATACGATAACGGATAACAGACAGATAACGGATAACAGACAGGTCGGAACACATGCCAGAATCAGCATTCTCCATTATGCACAGGGTCCCAAGGGCCAGATTAATGCAACCAAGCATGTTTGGCGTCCCATCCCAGTGGGTTTGTCAAAGCGTTGAAAAGTCAGCCTCTCATTCATATAGGAAGTTGCGGAACGGTGATATTGCAATGTTTCAGGAAAACCCAGCTGGGTGAAACGGATTGCATGCCAATGACCGACAGTGTACGCTGCACAGTTTTCAAAGAATTGCCCGTATTGTCGCTGAAAACTGCATGAACCTGCAATAAATGGTTGCTAAGACATTCGCTTCCAGAAAGTGGGACGATCAAGCTGCGCTGGGCCGTACAAGACGCTGGTTTTCTCACAGTTTAAGTCAGGGTCGCGCGGCAGACGGCCCCGCTCGTGATTACATTCGTTTCGAACGTACGCCTGCATAGAGACGGCTAACGCGAATGAAAGGCTCGAGGTCGCTTCAACTACGGTCACGCTTGCTCCTAGCCCTGGGGCTAGGCAGGCGTCTCATTCGATAGTCCTGCACCGATACTTCTGGTTCCAGGAAGTTCATTTTTCTGAGCTTGGTCAGTATGCAAAGACCAGACTTCATCCCCAATTGGGTCAGCTTGACCATGGCGGCTACGCATGGGTGGGCTGAAGCCGTGGACGGACCAGATCGTATGTTGGCTTTGAATGTGACGGTCGGGCGTTCGTGGTTCTCAACTTGTTTTCGCACTCGACTGTGCGCCGTCGCTACCATGGTTGTCCCGCTGCAGAATCTGCCAGGCCAGTTCAGATGCCTCTCGTGCTTGGACTCAGAGTCCAGTCGGTACTGGTGACACGGCATGGTGTTCTAACGCCGGATTAGCCTTTTTAGTATATTTTTGGTCCCTTGTGAGTGTAATTTTTGACAATCACACCCTGAAGTTAAGCCTGAGATCATGGACGACTTCAAAGGCCTGATAACTCTGCGTGGAAATGGGTCGTCCTTCATGTCCGGGCCGGTCCGGGACGTCCTAATCTACTGCACCTGGTCGCCAAGGCACTCCTTGGCGGCCATGGGTCCGTCACCGTTTCGGATACCCTTCCATTGCCGACCGACCCAGTCTCATTCAGACCATTTCATTTGTGTCAGGGCTTACTGGGCATCTATTTGCCGACTTTGGTGGCTGTATTCTGACGGCTGCCTCCTCCAACATACTTCCTTCCTTCCGTCATCCTTCCGGCTGTCTGCAACACAGACGGTTACAGCGGCATTTTCGCGCTTTGCTCGCTTTGCCGGGATCCTCGAACCATTCGGTCAGAAGTCTGGCTGGCGTGCGGGGCTGGGTGGTATAACAGTCAGAAGCAAAACGTCACTCGGACGTATTACATTTGTTGTCGTCCCTGCACATTTTGCGTCGTGGGCCTCTGGAACATGCTGTGGAAATCTATCCAAGCCAGTCAATTTCATGCAGTGACCGGGCAAAGGCCGCGCTGTGAGCACCGATAAATGCTGACTGCGTGTGTGGGGTATAAGTGCTGATAAAGGGTGACTGTGCAATACTCGAAGCTTGCATCAGCTTGGTGTGCCCCATGGTAATGACCTTGATACCGAAATTCGTGGACTTTCCTTCTAACCGAATACCCAAACTGGTACTGGCAAGACTTGTGCTGCGCAAACGATAACACAAATTAATAACATAAATGAATATTAACGTATTGCGAGATGTAGACGTTTTGCCAGGAAATTCGGTTGATATACTCCCATACTGACGAAAGAAACGTGATTGTGCAATGTGCCGGCAAGCAGAGGATGGACGAAGGCGTACGAAGTTCTCAGTGCCTTTTTGTACAAGTGCTAGGGAGCTAGATGCCGCCTACATGCCTGTATATATACAAGCATGCACACACACACATATATATATATATATATATATATATATATATATATATATATACATATATACCCAGTATACATTGTATGCATGCATGCGTGTACGTATTTACGTGATTATTTATGAATCTAGTAAAACTTCCAAATGTAAGAGCACTCAGAAGTGGCCCGGAAGGAATGCCCCATGTTGACAGACATTAAGCGTGGGCACATTTGATAATCAGTTGTCCCGTTTATTGTCCCGTTTATTCTTGTTTGTCCTGTATTTTCCTTGTGTATTTTCCGAGTTCGTTCTGCGGCTGCGCCACGTTGCCTATGCGCCATAATCGTTGTGCAAACATTGCTCGCTGGGCGCAGGCTGCTGTACGGAATGGTGATGTGGCTTCCTGAGGAAGCTATGCGTAACGAGGACTTTGGGTCCCAAGTGTATCCCGGTGAGATACTCGGCGATTTTTTAATTGGTGCTGTGGGTGAACTAATAAGGTGCTCTTCACGACTTGTTGGTGACAAGACACGACCTTTAAATTTACCCGACTCGCTTAACTGCCATTTGGGGGATGAAGAGCTTTTATCTGCGATGTCCACTCTGGCAGAACATTTTAATGCGGCTTGCAGCCCTTGATCACGCTGGGAGAACGGTTGTGCTCTGCTGATCTCCCAGGCACGTTGGCACCACAGCTTGCTCGCGCGGCGGCGAAACGGGCAGCACACGCGCAACATATACGATCTCTACCTCTGCCGGTCAGAAACGTTTATCCAACCATTACGGCTTACGTGAAAGGAAAGTGACAAAGCTTCTGTGATGATGAGGAAAATAAGAAGCTGAGGGCGATTAAGCCGCGTTTGGTCCCCGGGCATCTAGCTGTCGTGCGGCGAGGCGCGTGTTGTGGCGCCGCTATGGGTTTCAGATGGCGCCACTGCTGACTATGCTGCGACACGTGGCTGGACCTTGTGCTGATGACGCGCCGCTGCCTGCCGCAGGTCCCAGATGGCGCCGCTTCCGCCGGTGGTGCGGGTGATGGCCGCCTCGGTGCGCATCGCAGACAAGGCGGCCGAGATAATCCGGGGCATCCTCAGCGCCGGTGACCTGGGCATCGTCGAGAAAACGGTACGCAGGCGGAGCAGGCGCCGCCCGCCAGGTCCGGGTGCCATGTCCGCGTGTCGCGCATGCCTCGTTACGATGAAGGCTTCATATTGGAGGGGAGAGTCGTTTAAACGGCACTTTAGCATCAGCCGTCGGGTTATATGGGCGGCGAGTGACGGGGTGCGGACCGCCGTACGAGGTGATCGAAGATGGTCACTGTTGGCGATGAGTGGCTGCGTGACCATACGTGACTCAGCCATGGTGAAGAGGCCGTAGGGTGGACACTTGCTACCGACCTCGGCTGACTGACTCGACGTCGCACGCTTTCCATCTCCCGCAGCCTCTGCACGCCCCATCAGCGCGCCACATGCGCTGTCTGCCGTCGCCACTGTGGCTCCAGTCGGCGGGCGCGCGCAGCTCACCACCGTCAGCGCCTGACCGACCCGTCCGCTCCCCGACCGGTAGGGCATCAACGACCTGCAGACGGAGGCGGACCGGTCGGCGCAGCGCTGCATCGTGGCAAACCTGGCGCGCCAGTTCCCCCGTCTGACCGTCATTGGCGAGGAGGAGCCCGATGACCGGCCGGTGCCCGACCACTGGCTGGTGGAGGACGGCGCCGACCCGCGAGCTGAGCGCGTGGACTGCCCCGAACAGCTGGCCGGTGTCACGGAGGAGCAGGTGAGAGCGGTGCCAGGCACCTGGCGAGAGCATGTGAGGGTGGTACCGAGCACGTGCAGTGTCCCGAGCAGCTGGCCGGCGCCACGGAGGAGCGGGCGAGAGGGGTGCCGGGCACCTGGCTGGAGCAGGTGAAGGGGGTACCGAGTACGTGCAGTGTCCCGAGCAGCTGGCCGGCGTCACGGAGGGGCGGGCGAGAGGGGTGCCGGGCACCTGACGGGAGCGGGTGAAGGGGGGGGGGGGGGTACCGAGCACGTGCGATGCCCCGAGCAGCTGGCCGGTGTCACGGAGGAGCAGGTGAGGGGGGTACCGAGCACGTGCGATACCCCGAGCAGCTGGCCGGTGTCACGGAGGAGCAGGTGAGGGGGTACCGATCACGTGCGATACCCCGAGCAGCTGGCGGGTGTCGCGGAGGGGCAGGTGAGGGGGTACCGAGCACGTGCGATACCCCGAGCAGCTGGCCGGTGTCGCGGAGGGGCAGGTGAGGGGGTACCGAGCACGTGCGATACCCCGAGCAGCGGGCCGGTGTCGCGGAGGAGCAGGTGAGAGTTGTTTGACCGGGGCGCTTCCATGATAAGTTTGACTTTACCTGGGTTCTTTTGTAGATCCTTGTAACCGGCATTGAATATGAGGATCATGATCATCAAGTGTCGCTTTTTTGTCTCCCTGGTCCCAAATTGCACGTCCTTGTCTGTGGCATTGTTGTTTTACTTTGTGTTCTTTTCCAGATTGTTGTATGGGTGGATCCTCTTGATGGCACCAAGGAGTTCACCCAAGGTAAGTAGAGAAGATGTTTGCAACCAAGCTGGTTGCCTTGGTTAAGAACTTTGCACACCATGTGTGTGACCTTATTATGACCATGATTATTACACTCACTTCCGGGATATAGAAGTGCTCAGTTCGGTGTAGCTGTAGGTGTTACAGTAAGCATAAGATAATGCTCTGTCGGTTTTTGCTATGATGTGCACTTGACGGACTGACGTAAGGTGCTAGAACATATCCAACCGATAGCGCATGACCACTGTTTGTGTTCCAGCTTGTTTGCTTCGAGCATAACGTTGTGTTACAGCATAAAACGGCATCTGTATCGGCCGGCGCCATGCTCATAGTCGACGAGGCGCACATCGCGGCGCGCTCACCCGCTACTCCGCAGAACTGAGCTGCTGTCGGTGCCGACCCAGCCCGCGCACGGCAGCCGCCATCTGCAGCATGTCCGCCGACTGCCGGGCCGTGACCGCTCTCCGCCGACGGCAGGTCTGCTGGACCACGTGACGGTGCTGATCGGGATCGCAGCCGGCGGCCGGCCCGCCGCCGGCGTCATCAACCAGCCGTACTTCAACTACGAGCGGCCCGAGCTGCCGCAGGGGCGCACCATCTTCGGGCTGGCCGGCGGTGCCGTGGCCGGCTTCGAGCCGCGTGCGCCGCCCGCCGGCCAGCGCATCGTCACCACCACGCGCAGCCACAGCACCGGCCTGGTGCAGGCGGCGCTGCAGGCGCTCCAGCCGGACCAGGTGGTGCCGGTCGGCGGCGCCGGCCACAAGGTGGGCGTGCCGGCGGGAGGGGAGGGGGCGTCAGCACGACGTTTGAGTTTGCGCGTTCTGGATGGAGCGGGGCGAGGCAACCGCCAAGCCATGTGGGATTGTTGCCAGAAATAATGCTAAATGTGTGACAACGGTTTGTCAGCTCGGCCTTAGGTTGAGAGGAAGAGTCCGAAGGGCTCGCAGTTTTGTTTCGTTTACAAGCATTGGACGCGTGGGAGGCGGGCCATAGTTTTGCTATCTCCAGATGACGCCCCATCTTCTGCCTGTTCGCTCGCCCTCGTGCCTGTCCCGTACCCCTAACGCCTCTGTGACCGGCCGCACCCGGGCAGGTGCTGCTGCTGCTGGAGGGGCGCGCGCACGCCTACGTGTTCGCCTCGCCCGGCTGCAAGAAGTGGGACACGTGTGCGCCCGAGGCCATCCTGTCGGCGGTCGGCGGCCGCCTGACTGACATGCACGGCGACGAGCTGCGCTACGACGCGGCCGTGCAGCGTCTGAACTCGGCTGGCGTGCTGGCCACGGCGCCGGGCGTGCAGCACGACTGGTACGTGCAGCGCGTGCCGCAGGAGGTGCGCGACAAGCTGCATGCCGTCGCCTGAGCGGCGCGATGCGGCCGGCGCCCTGCGTTAGGAGGGGCGGGGTGACCCGCGGACAGCACGGACCAACGCGGGCTTCGCTGGCCTGCGGCGGTCTGTGTGGGGGCGCAGCGGGCGTGGCGGAGCTGCCGACGGTAACAACATTGTCTGGGTAGTTCGGGGAACCCTGATCAAAACGGCCAGTCTGTGGGAGAGGCTCAGGACGACGCGGCAGTCTCTGGGGAAGCCCGAGGGCGACGCGGCAGTCGACGGAGGAGCTTCGGAGGAAGGGAGCCACCGTGACAGACGTGGACAGCTGTCTATCATCGCCTGTGCCTATTGCACCTCCGTTCTCTCCCTCCGTCCCACCCACCAGTCAGCCGTCGTCCCCCCAGAGGATGCCGTCCGCAAGGCAGGGGTTCTGCGGTCGGAAGGAGCGCCCAACCGCAGACCCGTCCCGGTCCGGGGACGGTCCCGATCCGGGGGTCCGTGGTGCGCCTGCTCGTGGGCGGCGCTGGTTCGTGTTTCGTAACGTGCTGTCCGTATGCAGCCATGTAGCGTAGTTAGTGTTGTTGGAAGAGGAGCGTTGTGGTATCCTGTAGCCCACTGGCGAAGTCACACGGGGACATTGGAGTGGGCAAGTACCGAATTATGTCCGTTGCCGTCGTTAGCAGCGTGCACATCTGGCTCCAGCAGCGGAGGTCTGCACATAAGCTGGTGTGATGGTCAGGTACCCGCGCAAACTGTTCGGGATAATAATCCTGAAAAACGTATGCTGGCGAGCATGAGCAAGGTTTGTGGACGGATGTGTGCACAATCAATGTGCAATCTTGTACTCGTAACCTCCGGCTGCTCTCAACCACCGCAGCGCAGCTACATCGCATTGCATGCATAGAACGTTGGTGTGTTGGCCATCCATGCGCGCTGTTTACACCTACGCGACTATGCCATCAGTGTTTCCTGTTTCGATGGTTCGTTTATGGAGAGTGTAACCCTCAAACCATCAGCGATGGACCGGTGCGGGACGGGGCGCGAGCGTTTGTGGACCCAGGGACCAATCTATAAGCCTTGCTGTTTCGTACGTCTGTCGTGTTCTGTCTGTGATGGTTCAATACATGGTCAATGCATACAATACAGTCGGCGTGTGCACTCAGCTGGTGGGTTGCTATTGCGGGTCTTGTTCTGTGGAGGGTACCGTTCTGCTCTGGGGCTGGTGTTCCTACCCTTAGGGGCGGATCCAGAGGGGGGGGGGAGGCACGGGGCCATCCCCCTTGGGCCCTGAAGGGGTCCGTAGCCGGCCGAAGATAACGCAACTTCTTTGGACGGCTTTGGGCTTCTACGCGACCAAGAACAGTCGCAAGCAAAAGAAAAAGGCCCACTAGCAGACAAAAACACTTGTCTGCTCATTGAAAGGATGGTGACTGATAGTTTTTAATGTCCATTGCGCTGTCCAGAGACCCTGCACTGCTCCGGGGGTCCTATACATCCGCTTGCAGGGTAAATCCGATCGCTAAGGAGTCTTCCACGTTGCCTTTGATTTCTGTACAGTTGGTTGGCGGGCTTCGCGCTGTCATTGGGGTCGTTCCCTTATCCCCTGTGTCGGGGCCGAACCTTTGTGCTGGCATGTAAGGACACTTGTCGATCAGGGGTCTTCCATGGATTTTTCGCATTCGCCAAAAGGTTCTGCACGCCATAGCCGGTACCCCTTAAGGGGCTGAAGGGCTGGCCGAGATTACATTAACGGCCTCAGGCCGGCAGCCCGTCCCCCAAATGCTACTCAGAGGGGTCAGTAACTGATGGGGGAAGTTGACTTGAACATCCTATCATAGGCTGAGCTAGGCCCCCTGCTTCACTCCGCAGTGAGCTGATCGCGGACGTCATCCCAGACCTTGCTAACGGTAGGGTGCACGGTAGCCGCTAGCCCGCGATGTGAAGTTGAGCGGCGAGATCTAATACAGTTTGGTGTCGCGTGAACTGCATGGCTGTAAGCACAGCTTTCAGAAAACGCGTGGGGGACCTCGTTTGTTACCTTAGTTGGATGAAGGTATCACATCCGGTAATGTGCAGCATCGCGGTGCAAATGAGCACTGTCCGGTGATACGCTTGATTCGCGACCTTACATTGAATGCAGGTGGTTGTATCAGTTTACTGGCCGACATCAATTTGTCACGATGAGCGCTTCCATTTCATTATGGTGTGTCTTGCAGCCGTTCGTGTCTGATGGAACGCGATTGAATTTTCTGTGGTACTACGGCGATCGAGCATCCTAAGGGCCCCCTTGCGCGCAGACGGCGTCCCGACCCTGCTGTGTCCACCATGTGACAGGAGGCCGGCGGGGGTTACCTAACGTTCCGAAAATGCCGTGTCCACCATGCACAGGAGGCCGGCGGGGGCTGCCTAATGTTGTGACACTGTTGTGTCCACCATGGACCAGGAGGCCGGCAAAGGTTACCTGACGTTCGTTGAACAGACATTTCCGCAGACCGCAAAGTTAAAGAAGTTACCCCCCCCCCCCCCTCCCGTCCCCACCGATGGGGCCGACCCACGGGTTCCGCTGAAAGGAAATGCTCAGTCCGCGATGGAAACTCGCCAACCACCACGGACTGACATGTAAACCACCGACCATCTCGAATGGTTGAGAAGCTGTGAGCTTTGGATGCTCAGGTCGATTGACGATGCAAGTCCAGGTGGAAGAGTAAAGCGAGAGAGTCCTCGCGCTTAAAACACACAATGCCTCTTCGAGTATGAAGGCTTCAAAGCGCTTCCGGTCGAGTTAAAAATAACAAATTCCGATACATAAGTTGTTCAGTGCATTAGCGAGGAACATTATGCGCATATATAAGGCAGTAGTACTAGCATTATTCCTTAGAGGAAAACCAGGAGAATGGAGATATAGTTGGGTTGATATTTCAAGAACATGCTAGTTGTTATCGAAATTTTACATATTTTATTTCCATTTATTTCTATTGATTTATTTCTATTTATTTATGTATTTATTTATTGATATATTTCTATTTATTTATCGAAACAATAGTTTCTGCTACTGTTTCGATAAGGACACGTCGCTGAAATATCAACCCAACTACATCTCCGTTCTCTTTTTTCTCCAAGGAATATAATACTACTGTTTTATTTATTATTGCCAATGCAGTCGAATACCTAGGGGTGACGCTGCAGCCCAACGTTAGCAACCTGGTGGACTTCATGTGCTGTGGTAAAGGTTAGAAACCGAAGCAGTGTGTCAATATTTGGAATGTAAGAAATCTCAAACCTCACGAAAAGGTTTCCCTTGTCAAATCTGAAGCACTATCGCAACTCATATGCACCATGTCCATCCCATAAAAACCCAAAAGACTCCCAGCTGTATGAAATACACGCACTGATTTTTAAGTTTATATGGAACAAAAAGATGACAAAGATTCGTATGGTAACAATGGAGAATGGCTGCGGTGAAGGAATGTTAAAAGTGTCCAACATACCGCACGATTCCCTTAGCCTTAAAATTCCCGGAGTGAAAAATGTTTAAATCACGAGTGTGCTTGTAGGTAGAAGGATGTTGCTCAGTCTAGTGTTGAAATCGATGGCGAAATAAATGTTTTTCAATGCCGTATTCATGAGTGCTTCAACAGGAAGGTTAAAATAAATGCTAGATCTCAACAGCAATTGCATGGAAAGAAGTTACACCTTCTACATAAGCAAGCGAAGTGCACATTCTGGACGAAGCGTATTGGTACAACTACGGATTAAAACTGGAAACGATGTGTTCAACACCCAAACGAATGCCTGTCACATGGGGTTTGCCAGAATGAAAGACGAGAATAACATAGGAGAACGAAGGCTCACGACGACTTAGGGATATGATGCAAATGTCGGATTGCCTTTTCCTTCCATGGAGAGGTATATAGGCACTTTTAAGTTATAAACCTAGACAGGCGGTCGGTTCAGTCGCCTCCACAACAATGGAAACATGACATAAGGTTACACGGTGGAAATACGGACGCTTGCAGACGTTGGCTAACATTTCGAAACCTGAGAAGGGTTGATCCAAATTACTACTTAAATCAGGTATAGCTGAGCAAATAATTGGAATGCGTTGCACAATACTGTGCCAAACCACTTCCGGTTGCAGACTTTGAATAATGCAAATTCAAATTACGCATTGCATACTGACCATATAAATTGCTCCACTTATTCGACATTGCCCATGGTGACAAATGCAGTCATTACTAGCAACATGCCGAGACCATTTTGCACACTTTCTGGTCGTGCGTGATGGTGCAAGGGTTTTGGGCAATTGAGTGGCGGAAATATTAAATAGCAGTATTTCTGACATCAAACGCTGTGATCTGGGGACTGCCAGCCGGTGGGGCGATCACGGATATAAAGGACTAGCTAGGGCAACAGCTGTCCGCCAGTGCGTGAGAGCCGCTGTCATCTTGGCAAAGCCATCACGCCGTCTACGCGGGTTGCCTGGTACGTTGGAGGGAATGGATGTTTGGTGTTGGTGATAAATGCCTCGTTATTTTGGGGTTGTGTTGGCCATGCTCTGTTGCAGACGCAATGCTACCTCAAATGTGTGGTAGCATTGCCTCTGCAAGCCACATATATATCCAATTGACCATGAATTTGTAGTTGTTGGCGTTCTTGCAGCTCAGATGGTGATAACAGTGCCAGTCGGAGGCACAAATCATGTCACATTGTTTCCTTTCAAGGGAGCTTTTATGGGGTCGTTAGGGCCATTGCTCCGAAGGTTTTGATTTTTGATGACCTCTCTCAACTTCATAACTGAACTGTCTGACTTCCTGTATTTAGGCTTACCAGCTGAGTACCTTTTCATGGTTGTACCTTAGGCATATCGTAATCACTAATTTCTGTCACAACAACTCCCTGGCTGGCTCCTGGGTAGGATAGCTTTTTAAGAAACAAGCCAGGTATAATTTTGATTACCTGCTGCTTTTTGTCTGTAACAAAGGGTGCATTCATTGTTGTGGAAACATTGTGTTCCTGTTAGTCCGTCCCGGTGGCTCAGTTGGTTAGAGCGCCTGCCTTCCGATCCACCCACCCGTGGCTGGGTGGGTTCGAGTCGCTTTAGGGCGCTCGCTATTTGCCCTTGACAGGTATGGCCTGCAGCCGGTGGCAGCGGTCGCGCTAAAGGTCAGGTGACGTCAGAGGGCAGGACGGACCGTGCCGAGCATTGCGGCACGTTAAGCTTTCGCCACTAAATTCTGCCGTTGCCTGGGATTGCGCGATCGGATGGTGGGGGTCAGAGCTCACGCAATAAGCACTGCTTAGCGTGAGCGCTGATCCCAGAAATCCATCCATTCAAAAGGGTTGGGATCAAATTTATGAGAAAAAAAATTGTTTTCTGTTTTCTGTTCCTCATGCTGGCACCGTGTGTTTGTTACTGCGTAAAAATCGCAGTTCCAGTGCTGGCAGTTGCGGATTTGCGAATAAAATTCGGCCAGTGCACCCAAATTCTGGCCATATATGTTTGCTAAAAGCTTACGGTAGGTGCCTATTCGTTCAAATGTTTTGTCATGGTGTGCCTTTTGATTCTTGTGATCACGAATAAATACATGGGGACAACCTGTTCTTTAAAAAGTACGTATGTTTTGCTTTTTTGTACTTTTAGCACGACTGATAGAACACAACCGTCATTTCAGAGTGAAACCTCGTCCATTGAATACTGCTTCTTCCCTTGGAATCAGAAACTGATCCAGGTGGCACAAAGGAGGCTGTATTAGTTTGAATTATTCACCCATAATACTCCCTTTCACCACCTTGTGATGTTGCACATCATATCATACAGCCCACCCTCCTACCAACTGACAAGACAGGCCTGCCATATCCCAGTAAGCAGTTGTGGATCATTCTAATCTTAAGTCCGTGGCTGGAACTGAAACATTGAGGACAGATTTCCTATTTGCCTCATTTGCCATTTTGACAGCGCCTGCTTCTTATTGTATTCCTCTTTATGTTCATTTCGAATTTAAAATTGCAATTAACATCTTCCACGTTTTAAACGTTTATTTGAATCACTTGAACAGTTAGCCTGTTTTAATCATTTGAACTACAATAACAGGAAAAACACAAATTCAGGGGCAATTGGGCATGTCTGTGGCTTACAGAGACCATTCTAGCACGCAATATATCCAACGAAAGCCACAAAACAACGAAACATTTGCTAACAACGAATGTCGATTCCTTCCATACCCAGGAAACCCGCACAGATGACTCGATGACTGTTCCTCCAAGATGGTGGCGGCTTTCACGCAGCGGCGGGCATCTGTTTTCATATCTAGTCTTTTATTTATATGGGGACAACAGATGGACAACATTTACCGATGCATCCTCCGTGGGAGGAGTTACATCTGGCGATGTCAATGTGCTTCAGCAGTCCCATCCATCAATGAATTTACTGCATCTGTATCCAGCTATGTTGCATCTGAGAGGTGCAAGTCAAAATGTGATGAAAAGGTGAATACATTTCGTGAAAAATGGAAAAGCGTAGTAAGCGAGCTTGCCTCCTAATGCTGCACATCACGTGCTACTTGATCAGTGTTTTCTTGTGTATGTTCGTGTGTGTGTGTGTTTTGTGCTTGATTTGGTTTGAAAATGAATAATAAATCCGTGCAGAGTGAATAAATGTTGCTCAGCATTCTACATATCCCATTGGTGAAACAAGCAGCCGCCCTAACCTGGCTAGGCAGAAGCCGGCAACCAAAGGGAGCTTGCAAATGGAATACCTTCAAATGTTTTAAACTATGACAATGGAATGCCAGGCAATGCCAAACGATGGCAGAGAATGCCGTGTAAAGGCGTCACATCTTTGACGAAAGCGCAGGACAAAACTTTGTGGCGGGTAGAAAAAATGCTGGAAAATAAAATCACTTGGTTGCATACCTTTCTGCAGGGTGGCACGCTTCATTATCAGCACTCCTGTTAGCTATGTCTTTTATTGCACAGATGGCAAATAATTAATAGCAGGCACATATTTACACCAGTAAACGACCAGGAACACCATGTATGCGGCCAGATATGTGTACTGTGACCACTCCTGGTAAACAATGACGGCGGTGAGGAACTGATAGTAACTTTGGCTGAACCGGCTTGTCTGCTCATCGCCTTCCGGTATGGGCTCTGTACCCGCTCCGAAGGACACCTGCCGGGACCCTTGGCTGGTAGACACGCCGGGATCCGTCTCATCAGCGAAAGACGCGTGTCGGGACCCTTGGGTAGTCGACACGCCGGCCTCAGTCTCATCAGCAAAGGACGCGTGCCGGGACCCTCGGGTGGTTGACACGCCGGGGTCGGTCTCATCAGCGGAGGTCGTTTGCTCTCCTGACACGCTGGCGGCCGGCGGCTTCGTCTCCTCCGCCTCGGCCACGTGTGTTCGTGACGCCAGGCCGGCCGAGAGGTGAGCGACGGTGCGCAGGTCACGGGCGGCGCCAGCAAGGGTGCCACCCTCGTCCTCCGTCTCCACCAAGCGCACCTCGCGCCCTAGCCAGTGCGAGGTGTCGGTCACTAAGTCCAACACTTCAGCCGTATTGGCCTCCATCGGCCGCCGCTTGATACCGGTGGCCAAGTACAACAGCCGGATGTCAACAATGGAATCCAGTGTGCAGGCGAACTGAAGCACGATGGAGCAGAACACCCACATGTCCAGCGCCTTTACGTATCCGCCGTGAGGACTGTAGCGCATATATATGGAAAGCATGCTCACAAGCGATAAATTTGTTGTACAGCTGATAATGCAACGCCCTTGAGACACTTCTTTTGGCAGAAAAAATGCCAGCCACGCTATGAAAAAATGGAGGGAGCTGGGGACGTAAATCAAAAGCAGATACTTGAAGCGTCTTCTTCGGAACATGACCGTCTGGATCAACTGCGGGAATACATTTTTACCGTAGAAGACACCAGATGGCTCATGGGTTTGTACTGACACTCTGTAGCTGCCGGATGTAAAATGTGGTAGAACTTTAACTTTGCGAGAGCCCCATACGATCGCTAGATCTTCTGCAAAATTCCCGTAGCTCTCGATTGTGATGTTACATTTCTGAGTGTCGAATGGAAAGTCTTGAAACTTCATAGGGCACATGATGGCGAATTTGATCGTAACAACATTCTCAACCATGTTGTTCTCGTGCAAGATAACAGCTTCGGTCTTCAGTAACAGTTTTGACGTGCGTGCTCCCATGATACCCCTCATATAAAAGTCGGGAGTCCAAATTTGTTGACGGTAACGGTCCGCTGGGTTCAGAAGTATACTCTTCTCATGAGGTATTTTCCCAGAACACGATTTTCTTAGCGCAGGGGGCATAATAATTCTATCGTCTTTCCACTTCTCGCGGTAAGTTATCACCATCATTATCATGTGCTCCATCACATCAACTGCGACCAAGTCGATGAAAGCCATGCTTACATTCACCTGCATAGCACATGGTCTTGGGTACTGCACATTTTCCCCCTTCTTTGGTGGACCAAGGCGTTTTTGACACTCTTGGATCCGGTCATAATTTGGCAAGTCATTGGGTATGTACGAAGCATCTACAAGGCTTGTGTTGCCCCTCTTGCAATCAAAATCATCGTGGGGATTGCTGTTGTTTTTCAAGCCTTGTTCCCCTTGCATACACACTGCTTTCAACATCGCATACATAATTATGCAGTGAATCAGTGCATACATGTTGAGTTCCTCGATTACTTGTAGCCTGACATATTTGCATATGACAATGACGCTTCACACCACGTCATCTTGCGGTATGTCGGTCAAATGCTGCCAACAAACAAGTCACACTGAAAGTCATCTTCAGAAAATGGCACCTCCAAAGATGGGTATTGAGATGGTGATGGCTCAAGTTAGTGGTATGATTAAATCGCAATGTTACGCTTGCTCGCACGAAATAAAAACGAAAATGTCTTTTCATTGAGCTTGGTGGCCTAGCGATTCTTACAAGCCTTGAATGAGCTCAAACGAAACTAACCAAGCCACTAGTTCAGCTGTTCGCGGACGCTTGAAATGTCCACGTGGCATAGTAAATCTGAAAAGACTTCTTGTTATGATTAATATCGCTTAAGCAACCGCTGTGGTCGGTAATGTCAAAATAATAGCACGAATGCCACCCGACAAAAGAAAGCAACGTCCGACACGTGCTATGAAACAACACATACCACCCAAACAGAAGAGAAATAGCAATATTTTTAATCATATTATAGAATGTGATTTATGATAAAAAGAAAAGCCTTCAAAGCCTGGTTTACGGCATTATGCGTTCGCATGTATTGTATTGAGTAAGCGACCTTCAATATACCTTGGGATACTGGTTAAAGGGAATGTTTCACATTCGAAGATATTGAAGCTAACATTAGATAGGATAAAACAAACTCACTTATAACTATTGGTATAATTTTAAGCGGAAAACACTGCTCTAGACAACACTTATTCTCTGTTTGGAAAATATCCTCGCCCATACGTCATGATTTGATCACATCATTGTGCATTGCATAACATTGATTTAAAGCTCATTGACGGCTGTTGTACCTGGAAATCGTACTCACGAAAACCAGACATGAACGGCCCGACCACTATAGTTTTCTCGGCCTTAACCGCCATGTGACTTATGGAGTAGCAGGATTCAATGACGTTGTTATGACGTCATGAATACCAAGGTGATCTTGAAATACTCTCCCCGAAATACCATTCCTGTTTTCTCAGCGTGTAGTTCAGGAAGTAAAGGGTCTAGGTCTTAAGAAGGGCAGAACTATGAAGTGCACCAAAAGGTCTTCAACATGGTTATTGCAGTTCAAAACCCCTTAGGTTTTGAACTGCAATAACCATGTTGAAATAACCATGCAACACTCCCTTAAAGCGACGTTGTAGTGATATACGACAATTATATTGACGGTACTCAGTATTTCAAACAGTGCCCATTCCCAAGGGCGTCATGTTTCGAAAACGGCCAGTGAAATATTACATTGTAACAATAAAGCAAATGAGTTAAGAAAATGTTCTCAAGCTAAGCAGGTAATACCACTAGAGATAGATTTTTTAATTAAGCGGTGTCAACAAAGATATTTCATCCACGGACCCAACATCTCATATTCAGTTCAAAGTTAGAAACTATGAAAAAGAGCAAGACAGGCAGCTAAGCCGAAAACTAGACAATCTCAACACAGAGTTTAAAATGAGAACATTGCCTACCGCTTAACAGCCATCTCGAACATTGCCTAAACCTTAAGGACGTGTACAACCTAAAAATATTGTTTAAACGAGGCTCTATAATGTAGTTTTTTGGTTTAGCCTAGGGTGAATATGCTGCGTATGCAGTTATTCTAAGATCTTGAGGTTCTTATTGTCTTGAGCTGTTACTACAAAGTATATGCTGAAGTTAAATAGATGAACATGTGTGTAGGAGCTCGAACAGAGTAGATTTTCGAGCTTTCACGTCATTGTGCATACAACAGTCACAGAAGATAAAACATGTAACATAGGTAAAGGTGGCACGCCGCATGGGAAGACTCGCCGATCTCCTCGACGAATAGGAGTCCTATATAGCCCTAATGATCGCGCTATTCGCAACCACTGACATTCGCACGCCTGCAGGCAGCGAGTTCCAACCGCTTGATGCGCGAGACACGAACGACTGTCGCCTGAACTCAGTCATGCAGCAGCCACAGCAGCTCGACGGCCGTCCCTTCAGTGGCACGAGCGGAGACATCAGAGCGGTGTTCTACACTCTCTCGTTGCATCTCCGAGACGTGGGCGTATATGTGAATATCATGCATGACTTTAATATTGCGTGCACATAAGTTCTTTGATCATGTGCCATCGCTTTTCGCGCAGTTTGGCGCCCTTCGAGCTCGGCATTGTCACACGCTCCTTTTCGGTTGGCTGCGTCCGCCACTGCTAGCCCCTGGTGACGTGATGGCTCGAGGTCAGCGATGAAGGGTGAGACCGGTAGAGGAATACAAGTTTGGTCACGTGACACCTGGCGCGTGGTTGGGCCCCTCGTGGACGATCGCAACATGGTGGCAGTGGCGTAAGTGTCATTCTATCGATGATTGCGAACAACGGCGGCAGTCTTAAGATGCCGGAGAACGTCACAGGCCGTACGCCAACGGTAGCGGTGTCTTTAGCAGACTTAACCGTTTTTTACTGTTCAACGTCACCAGACGCGTCCATCCGGCCATGCCGGCGCTTGGCGCAACTGGGCAGCACCATGCCGACAAGCTTGCAGGCATTATAGTGATAAGACGACGCGGGCTCGCGATGGAGGTTGTGGACAGCGCTGCGAGCTGGACAGCGTGGCGTCACTTCTCACTGAAGCTTTCGGGTCTGCGCGGCCCAAAACGGCAGCCGCACAGCTGAGCGATGTGCAAAGGGGAACAATGTCGGCGTTGGACTGTTCTCTAGTCATCAAGAGGCTGGTAAATGACGCTTGGCCGAAATTTTGTGACACGGCGGGAGGTGTAAAAGAAGACGTGCGTGCCGGCATACCAATCAGCGCTCTGTCATCATTTCCTCGTCAGTTTCTCATTGGGTGAGCAATGCCTGCTCTCACGCCAGGGCATGGCATTGCACGAGGCAGCAGTCGGTAAGCTGACGAGAGCAGAACGCTTCGTCCAGTCCTGCGAAGCTGAGCCCTCGCACAGTCAACGCTATCAGAAGACGGCTCAGTGGGCGGAGTTTGGCGCGGTAGCCACTGGCTCTTCGCGACCGTTTCCAGCAGCTGCCTCCGGCTTCTGCGGGTGCAGGACTGGAACGCAGCGGACAGACTCCTATCAGGATGGACATAGGTCGTACTCTTCGGATCGTTCGGCAGGGGGGGGGGGGGGCAGCCGGTCATTGCGACAGCTGGTCACCGAGGCGACCGAGCGCTGACCGGGTACGTCAGCGGCGTGACGGATCGCCAACTCCATCGCTGGACAACACCGCGGTCTGCGCTCGCCTACTCGGACCCCGCGCCGCTGAGTACCGGTGAGCTCGGCGGCCGGGCCGGCGCGGTGGTTCTCCCAGCGGCGGGCGACCATGGCGCCACGAAGGAGGCAGCTGATGACACGCAAGCTGATGGAGAGGAGCCGTCACCAGGGAGCGGACACAGACGGTGGACCGTAAAGTGCTGGTTTTGCCGCGGCTTTGATCATCTCAAGAGGCATAACACCCCTGACAGCCGGACCCAGGAGCTCTGCCTGGCTAGGTCAAGGTCCGGGGAGGCGCGCGGAGCACGGGACACTCGAGCTGAGGATGCAGTTGAATCTCGAGCCAGAAACCTTGCGGTGGTATCAACGGCGCGATAAAAATTGGCGACGATAAAAATTGCCGAGCCATATCCCATTGGTTGACTCACAATAAGTTGTCGCGGTTCTCTTCATCTTGCCTTTGGTAAAACAGGAGGAGTTAGAGAGGAGGAGGAGAGGAGAAAGAGAGGTGTTGGTTCCAGAACAGCGTTTTGCTCCAGTATACCTGAAGCGCGAGCCTGCCGGCGGTTTCCGATTGAGAGATAGGACAGCCATCCGGCCCCTGGCGACTCGGCGAGCCATGGGCGCATTGTTTGGTCATTAACAAAGCGCTTTGAGCTGTTCTATGCTCATTAGAACACCTCGCATCACGCCCATGGCGGCTATGAGAAAATGTGCGACCAGCTCAGCAGGCGTGCCGGGTACCAGGCAATCAAAGCAGGCTGCGAGGACTGCGTGAGCTCTTACGCACTGTGCACACAAAGAAAGAGCACCCGAGTGCGCAGTCCTCCTCTCTTACAACAGCAAGCCAATGGGCCCAATGCGACGCCTGTCATCGACGTTTTGAGGGTGCCAAGAGGGTTGCATCCAGAAGAACGGCGGTCTTGATCATGTGTTAACAAATTTTCGGGTTTTCTGATGCGTTATCCACTCGATTCTGGCCGTGCTGACGATTTTGTTGAAGAGCTCTCCAACCACTTCTTGTTGCTTGCCCCCCCCCCCTTCCCCACATAAACAGTTCAAAGTGATGCTAGATGACTCTCATGTCATGGACTTTCCCGAATGTTTGGGAGTGCAGACACATGCCAGCGTAGGGTATCATCCCGAAGCCGTTGGTAAAATTGAGTGAAGACACCTAAACATCAAACGACGGCTGTTCACGCTGTCTGACTGCCATGGCTCAGGCCGGGAGAAGCTCTGAACATGAACTGGATTCTCGCTGAACAACAACATATTTTTAAAAACATGTTACCTGAACCTGTTGAATGAACGGATACTGGGATCAGAGATCACGCTAAGCAGTGCTTGTTGTATGAGCCCCGAACCTTACCATCCGATCGCGCAATTCCAGTTCAACGCCAGAATTTGGTGGCGAAAGTTTAACGTGCCGTAATGCTCGTCACGGTCCGTCCTGTCCTCTGACGTCACCTGGCCGCGCTGCCGCTGTCACCGACCACAGGCCGTACTTGTCAATGGCGAATAGCAAGCGCCTAAATCGACTCGAACCCTCACCGCCAAGAGTGGATGGATCAGAACGTAGGACCTCTAACCAGCTGAGCCAATGGACGGACATCGAACACGGCTCGTCTCCGCCCCTTTTCACTTGCTTTTTGAGGTATCCGCATAGGCCTAAAGCAAACCTAGCGATACAAGCTAAGCGCCGCCACTTGCATGACTTCATTCACGAGAAGCTTCGCCTGTTCGCTACGGCGTTTCGACAGGCTCAGCAGCAGCCTACGAGCAGCGCCAAGGCATGCAGACAGCAATATAACAGGAGACACGGTGTGGCGGCTGGTCCGACTAGGTGGCGGAGTCTGGCATCGCAATTTTGGTGCGTGTTGCAAGGTTCATTGTACCTTGTTCATCGTTCCATCGGACTCGCGATAGGATAGGACCTCTCACCGTTATATCTGTGCATGGTCGCAGACATGTCGATATTGTTGATACAGGGCAGAACTGAGGCGCACGCATGTGAAAAAGTTGAAACCTGTGCACGGTCGTGATGTGTAACGATGTATGCCGCTTCGATTAGGGGGGGGGGGGGGAGGGCGAAGGCGTAGGGTGCGTTTCTCAGAGGCGGTGAATTTGCGTTACATTGCGTTCTTGTGCTGAATGCTATGTCTTGGTAATGGCCATACTACCACGGCCATGCGGGATAGGATAATGATAGGACTCTCCTTTCCAGCTGGCTACGTCCGCCACCACTAACCCCTGGTTACGTGCTGGCCAGGGATTGTCGGAATACGGCCTTTGTTTATATTACTAACATAAGGCTTTTATTGCGCCCAGTCTTTAGAATTTTTTTGGATGGAGACAACTTGCCACATAATCGAACCTTGAACCACCCGCGCGTCACATCAAGAATGCTGGTTCCAACTCGTAAGGACTGTGTATCACACATCAAATCACGCAGCATCGATACTGCCCCACTCCAGTTTCTCCCAAAGACGGCCATGCTTAACGCTGTCAAACGTTTAACGCGAGTGTTCCACATTTTATGGCGGTTTGAACTAAAATAGGCATCTTGAAGATCATTCGGTGCAGCTTACAGCCCTGACCTTCTTAAGACCTAAAACCTTGTAATATCTGAGCCCCACTTCCATGGAAATGTGTAGGCTACTTCGAGGAGACTATTTCAAAATTGCCCAGTCAACCATCATGTCATAATAACGTCATTGAAATCCCGCCCTTCCAGCGGCCATGTGACGACCAAAGCCTAAAAAATACAGTTGTCGAGTCGTTTATATCTGGCATTTATGAGCACGGTTTCCAGATATAACGGACGCCAATTGGCTACAAATAAATGTGTACAAAGTACGATGACGTAATCAAACAATGACGCAATGAGGAACATATTTACCAAACACATAAATTTTGCTATCTAGAACAACAGCCTTTTCATTTTAAGTGTAACTACCAATAGTGATAAGTGAAGCTATTTCATCAAATCTGATGCTTGTTTCAATCTCTTCAAGGTTAAATATTCCGTTTAAGACGTGTCGGCGGTGATTAGTGACGTCATCATTCCTCTGGCCATGTTTTCAGTCGCGCACGTGACAGCTTCGGGCATAGTCGTCTCATTGAAGAAACCTGGACGGAAACCGTGCTGCTAAGGTGGACCACCTTTCCTGTGTGGCGTTACCAGTTGTAGTGTCTATGTATCGTAGAAATGAAAATCATTCACGTTCCCCTGTATTATCATACCCTACCGGGCTACCATATGAAATGAATCCCTGTTTGACCTTGAATAAATAAACAGTTCCCCACCGACCGTCATCGCGCGTTTTATAGTTCGCACCGAACCAGACCGCACGCGAGCTGATCCAGCTCTAAAGACACCGCATTTGGCGACGAGGTATTTTTTTCGAACTCGCCGGAGAGAGAGAGGCCGCCCGCGTTACCGCCGTTCGACCCCAGCGAACAACCCGTGGGTCCGCGATGGACCAAATAGTTATCCCGCTTTGATAATTACCTGATCGCAGTAAATATCACTGATCCTAACCGAAAGAAGGCTCTGTTACTGCAATATGCAGGAGAGGCCGTGCACGACATACTTGACGCGCTGCCGACGACGGCCGACGAAAACGGGACGCATTCATATGGGAGCACGGAAGACGTTTTGACGTCGCACTTCAGCCCGAAGAGAAACCTCCAGTTTTAAGTGTATACGTTCCAATCTGCGCACCAGGAGAATGGAGAAACTCTGGATCAGTTCGCAGCCCGTCTGCGAATGCTCGCGAAGTACTGTGAGTTCACCGATGTAGATCGCGAAATTAAGACCCGCATTATTCAAGCATGCAAATCGACCAGGCCTAGACGTCGCGCACTGCGCGAAACAATGACCATCACCGAGCTGCTGACCATCGGAAGAGCGTTGGAAACTTCGGAAGCACAGGCTGCAAATATCGAGCGTGGTGCCGATATAGCTATCAACCGTGTGGAGACCTACCGCCCGCCGCACCATTAAGCACCTACCAATCGACACAAATCCACGTCGACGCCGCAGCCGTCGACCACATGTGGGCTGTGCGGAGGAACCTACCCGCACGACGGTGGTCCCACCAAGTGTCCGGCACACGGAAAGACATGCTACTAGTGTGGCAAAGTGAACCACTTCAGCCACATGTACCGCTCAGGAGCCGCCAGATCGCACATGCCACAGACCAGCCGAACCCCGAAGTGCAATCACAATCGCATGAAGAAGAAGTCTTCAGCGCGTCAGGTCACTGAACAGACGGAGTTATCTAGTGATGATGAGTACATTTACGCTCTGGCTTCGCGTCAAACACAGCCTCGCACAACCGTGCAAGTCGCAGGCACATCAGTCTGTGTCATTATCGACACAGGGGGCAGCAAAAACCCGATCGACAGCATCACGTCCCGACAACTGCGCCCACCACCGCAGCTCGCTCCCACGAAGACAAGGTTATTCGCGTACGGAGCCACCGACCCTCTGCCGATAACAGGGGTATTCACGGCCCCAGCAATACACGGAAACCGTACCGTCACGCTCAGCTTCTTCGTCGTGGAAGGAGCACACGGATCGGTCCTCAGCTTCCAAACGGCGAAGGACCTCAACCTGCTGGAAGTCATTCAAGAGGTGACAAGCAACCCTCCAGGCAGAACGCTGGTCGAAGACGTGCTGGAAACCCATCCCATCACCGAAGGAATCGGCAAACTCAAAGACCATCAAGTGGAACTCCATGTTGGCCCAGCGGTAGAACCCACCGCTCAACCGCACAGGCGCATACCGTTTCACACACGGAAGGCTCTGGAGAAGGGGTTCCACTCGCTCTAGGAACAGGACATTATCGAACCTGTCACCGAACCAGTTCGACAGAAGGAACCTCTTCAGATGTCGCCGCTCCCAAGTGTAACATGAAAGGAGCTGTCTGTTGATTTCTGTGAACCTTTTCCATCGGGCGAATATCTCCTTGTTGTAATCGACGACTACTCGAGATTCCCGGTTTTCCGTACGACAAAATCGACCTCGGCTCATACCATCATCTCCCCATCCTGGACGACATCTTCTCGATGTTCGGGATTCCCGATGTCATGAGAACAGACAACGGCCTCCGTTCAATGGACATGAGTTTGCTCAGTTCGCGAACTACATCGGCTTCCAGCACCGCAAGGTCACCCCGTTGTGGCCAAGAGTTAACGGAAAAGCAGAACGTTTCATGAGAACGCTGTGAAAAGTTGTGAAAGCTGCTGTCGTCGAGCAACGCCCGATCAAGCGGGAAATTAACAAGTTTCTACGAAACTACCGATAAACACCGCACACCACAACTCAGAAGATCCCGGCTGAACTAATGTACGGTCGCACAGTGAAGATCATGCTGCCGTCTCCGATGGCGACACATCCGGAGGACGGAAAACTCCGCGAGACGGACACAGTCACGAAAAAGAAGATGAAAGGACAAGGTGACCGTGGAGCCAAGACAACAAATCTTCAGATCGGAGACCAGATTCTGATCCCCGAACTCAAGAAGGGAAAGCTGACACCTCGGTTCTGCCCAGCGCCGTACGAAGTGACCGGAATCTAAGGCACCATGGTCACTGCATCACGTGGAGGTCACCAGGCGACGAGAAACGCGTCGCTATTCAAAGGGTGCCCGCACCTCCATGGACAGGACGCTGATCGCTCCGAAGAAGAGGACGAAGAACAGGTGATGGATGACATCCTCGAGTCCATGCGGCGCCACACCCCTACTCTCCGCGCCGCTAGTGCGTCCTCCCACGCCACGACGTCGTCCCCGGCGCCAGTGTGTTCCCCGACCATGCGTCACCGCGCGCGGCGCCAGCCCGCGTGGATGAAGGACTATGTGTAAGCAATCATCTGAGGAAGGGGAGGGATGTGGTATCCATGTATCGTAGAAATGAAAATCATTTACATTCCCCTGTATTATCATACCCTCCCAGGCTACCATATGAAATGAATCGCTGTTTGACCCTGAATAAATAAACAGTTACCCACCGACCGTTATCACGCGTTTTATGGTTCACACCGAACCAGACCGTACGCAAGCTGATCCATCTCCATAGACACCGCACCAGTGTAGTAGCTTTCCACAGGTGTGGCACGCAGTTAGTCACGGATGAGTCGTTGATGAGCTGGGAGAGGTGAGGTCCCTCCTGAGGGAAAGACGCTGTCAGCACATAGATGGTGTCGCCATTCGCTCCACATA
Organism: Pollicipes pollicipes; assembly: GCF_011947565.3. Taxonomy (NCBI): domain Eukaryota; kingdom Metazoa; phylum Arthropoda; class Thecostraca; order Pollicipedomorpha; family Pollicipedidae; genus Pollicipes; species Pollicipes pollicipes. The sequence continues at coordinate 2,707,751 of NW_023596136.1, forward strand.
CGCGGAATGAGTCCATCCGCAGCAATGCTGCCGACAGTTCCCGGAGTGTAGACCGGTGCAGGGAGAGCGTACGCCGCCACACAGGCGCGGCGGACGCAGCGAGAGAGCCTCCTCAGCGAATAGCTTGCGACCAGAGGGTCTCCTCGGCGGATAGGACGCGGCCAGAGCGCCGGCCATTCTGGGACCCATGGATTCAAAGAACTGGTTCAGTTTGTTGAATCCATGGCCCAGTATGGATCTCGTTGCGCCGGTGTGGTAGTCTGGCTCGGGTTTCTTGAAATATGCCAGGAAACGACGGAGTTTTTTCATGCTGTAGATCCTGAGTTCCTAAACGGAGTCAGATATTATGAATAGCATGCGCGATTTAAGACGATTTTGACTGCGTTCCGGTGAAGCCGAGGCTACCGCTCAGTCTCCTCGCATGGAGCCCGTTCCTTGTCGGTGCGGCCTGATCACTTTCCTTCATAGCGCTCTGACGTCATCATCTTGAATAAGAATAATCATCACCACTCATCATCACTGACGGCCGCGGTGAATATGAAGAACGAGTCTCTGCAGCGAAGCTACCACGGAGTCACTCGGCCAGATCGTGGCGTTGCCATGAAGCTGCATTACAGCTTGACGTAAAAAGGTGGCGCTAGTGACCAGACGCGCCCGATCTCGTTGAGTGACATGAGGGACCGCTGAGTGGCGCGATCTGCTGCGCGACAGCTGGATGAGATTTCAAGAGCACTAAGCGTTGCTGGTTTTTGGCTACGGGAAAACCGCGCTGTGAACAAACGTGAGACGAGGGGAGTAGAGCGCCCGCAACAACAACATTGGCTGGGCGTTTTTTCTTCCATAGAATTGGAGATTAACCTAGATGACGCAGCAGCATCATTTGCTTCGCAATTCTCTATTCCTGCGTGTCGATCTACCGCGTGTTCTCCTGTCGGCGTTTACGCTCTCCGTAATCGCCCGTTTCCAAGCTATTCATCAAACCGGACACACATCCTGCGCTTTATTTCGTTACTCTTGGAGCAGCAGAGCGCAGCATTTGTCACCGCCTGTTGCATACATTTGAAACGCCCGTTTACGGCGAGTGGGCACATGACCGGTAGAACGCATGGCAGACCGGCGCGGGGCGGTGGAGCATAGCGCAAAAATCTTCGAAATGTAATTTTTAGCAACAATCAGTGACGATGCAGACCTTAAGATCTTAGGAACACTGCACGTTCGGAATCTTTGCCCCAGGCTGGACGTACACGTTGAACACCTAGCCGACGCACGTTAATGGCCGAACAAACTCACCTAACCCCGTACAAGCTTCATTGCTGAACCTGGGTAAATGATGATTTTAGGTTATGCACGTTTCTGAGGCTCAGACAGTGCTCGTTGTGACTGATACGCGGTAAGTAATGTCTTTTTCTATCTTTTTTCGATCTTTTGTGTTGACCTGTGTGCGGGTTATTTGGAGCTTGGATTATCATCTTTTGACATCTAGAAAAAATAAGTATCCTTTTCATTGGCAGCGTCCGCGCTGATTGGGAAAAATGTTTAATTAGCGTGCCTTATTTTCAAGGTAATATTTTGCTGAGGATGAGGATGAGTACAACTACATATTGAGTGCCGTCAATTAAGTCGCCATTTAGAGTCACAACTTTGGTCAACCATTACATCCTGACGTAAATCTTGTTAATTCAACATAATAACTTCCAGCTCATAATGTAGAATGTAATTTAACTTAACTATGCTATTTTGCTATGTCTACTAGCTATACTACATCTTTACTTTGACTTGGCTATGTTCTAATTCATCGTGATTGCGACATGACAAATTATCACCCTATTAATCAGTCAGTGTTTCCCTTACGACCAATGCCACCTCGGTTTTGGCCGCTCAGGGATGAATTATGGGCTTTCATAGGCAGGGGCGGTACCGCCGGCGGGGGGGGGGGGGGCGGCAGGGGACGCGTTCCCTCTATCGTCCGATAGGTTTTGGTTTTGGATTGCTACAAATACGAGTATCATACTACTAGGACTTCAAAGATCGGTCGGGGAATTTCTCCTGCATTGGCCGAGCATATTAATTGCCTTTGTTTTTCGTATCTAGAGCTTAAAGCCGGGTTAGGGAGTGATTGGAGCTCAATGTTCTGCATTCTGTGGATATAACACACATTTTAAGGAAAATTGAGCACTGATATTTAATTGTAGTGTGCGTACTACGATGCAACTCCCTATTCCCTAGATGCAGCTGATATTTTCGTACCCTCGCGTCAATACTCATTACGTGCCACCGCCACGATACGGGCCTGCAATTTGCTTATCTTTTGCGTCCATTGCACACCTGGAAACATTCTGTATCTAAATGCCTTGCATGATGGCGTCATTGCATGCGATATTGCTTACCCATTAAATGCGGCATTGCTATCTTTGAAAACACGTCTTTTCAACAGTTTTGGTGTGATGATATCGATTTTATTTCAAGACAGGGTCTGAACTGGATTAGACGTGGGTTACAGAAGCCATGCCCATTGATATTGCCCAGGCCAAGCAAAAAAGGGGTGGAGCGGAGCGACGCAGAGTTTTTGTGAACTTTCTATGCCTCCATGTTGTAGCCTGGGGCAGGTTTTTAAATCTCAAGCAGGTCACTGCGCTGGCCGAGGTCAGCCTGAGGTCAAAGTAGGAAAAAACTCTCATAACTTGTTCAGGCATGGACAGATCCGATGAATATTGCAAAGTTTCCGTTACGGGTAAACATATGGATGCACTGGTTTGTTTTAATCTTTAAGCATTATGTAGTCATAGCTTGAAGCGGAAAGGCTTTCAACAAATATTCCACTAGTGGCTGACTGGCGTAGCAGGAAAAAGTTTAAGAACATTCTCCCGAGTGTCTATGTTTTTGCTGGATAAGTGCCAGTTAAACGTGTTAGTAACATGCTTTATATCTTAGGTTCTACGAATCTTGTCTGCCATTCTGATGCAAGTGGCTTATAACATTAATTTGTATAAATAATGTGTTATGTGCTCAACAACGGAAAGTAATAAGTAAATGTTTCCTGAAATCGGATCACTTAAACTGGCCTATGGCAATTGCCTAAACTACATTGCAGTTTAAGAATGCTGATAGCATGCAAACAGATATTCAAGCATATTCCGGGGCATAGACAAGGACGAGGATATGGCCAAAAGGAACATAGTGCTGTGAGCCAAGAGCTTCATGCTACATCTTGGGTAATTTCGGTAGACTTGGTCCAAATGCGCAGGATGTAGGAGGCAATTTGGAATTCGGCGGCGTCAGAAAACTTTTGGCCATGCACGTGAGGCAACACTACACGAAGTTTTGCGGGCGTTGCATTCTTTTTTTCTTACGATCCGTTGGAAATCTTCAAGGGGTCACACATGTCCGCCACTAGTCGGCCACAGGTTTTTAACTAGTGCTTCCCATGAAAGCGTACACCTTTTAGGTATTTTACCCGCACCTAATTTAATGGACGAACTTATGGATTCCAAGGTCATACTAAGCAGTGGTTGTTGTCTAGGCATCCCTTCCATCGATCGCAATGTTAATGTCAGGATATATATATATATATATATATATATATATATATATATATATCAGGTCAATGTCGAGTGCAGTGTCAGGCCAACCGCAGAATTTGAAGGCGGAAGTCGAACGTGCCGCGAGGTTCGGCGTGGCTCGTGCTGCTCTCTAACGTGACCTGACCGTAAGCACGGCCGCTGCCACCGGCCGCAGACCATACCTGTCAATGACAAACAGCGAGCGCCTCAGGCGACTCGATCCAACTCCAATAGGAGTGGGTGGATCGGAAGGTGGAGCTCTCATCCAGTCAGCTATCGGAACTGGCACCACATATGTATTTTTTTTTTAGCTCCATTGCGTTGTAAAATGTCACTCATGTTAACTGAAAAGCACCCTTTCAACCATCTCTTACTCTTTTTCCAGCTCGTAGCATTCTCCTTCCTTGTCGCGTAAAAGCTGAGCATACCAACTCTACAGAGGCGCCAAGGGGCAGAGCCGTCTGAGGGGCAAAAGGCCAACTATCCCTCGCCACTTGCCAAGGGGCAAATAAATCCCCCAGTTTATTCTCCGCAATGTGAGGTACAACTCGCGGGCACCCATACTAGAAATCCTCAACCACGATCGTCGTTTCATGACCCTACTCGTAAGTTCACCCACAGCTGAATGCAGTTTCACCGTGCACCTAAGGTGGAAAACTTGCTTCGCTTAATGATGACGCAAAAAAGGATCAAGGCAGCTGCAGTGTGTCACATGCATCGCCTTCGCCTGGATCGAGTGGACCAAGCTCATGCCGCAGTCGACATTGCCAGTCTGAACGCACCGCGTCAGATACCGTTTAGGGCGTGCCACAACTTTATTTTTACTTGATACTTTTGCATAGCTATAGACAATTGAAAAGAAAATCGTCTGCCATCAAAAACTTAGATACACCTTGTAAGGTCGCTGACCTATGGCAGGTCAAAGTCAGGCTTTGGTTTTAGCGGAGCCCATTTCTGGGGAATCGATCAATATGATGCAACAGACGGTTAGACGAAGCCATACGTCTCTGACATGCTTTCTGAGGCAACACAACCATTGAATGAACAAATTGTATTGACCTAGGGTCATGTATAAAGGTCAGGACTATGGTCAAAACCAACCCGTTTTATTACTCTAGAGCTTCCTGTATGGGGTACTTCTGGTGTTCATTTGAAATTTATTGATAACAGGAACCGCATCCTACACCTTCCATGGGCTTCTTTTGGGTCAGAACAGGTCACCGACCGAATTTTGTTTTTAAAAACATACTTCCTAGCGTAACCTTTGCCGCTAACTCAGATTAGTCTTGTATGATGTCGGTCGCCATGACCTTCAAAAGGTCAGACAAGGTCACTAACCTTAACTGAGTATGTGAATTTTGGCTTAGAACAGTTATCTAGATTCTGGGGTCCTTCAGAAACCAACCTGGAATTTGATCTTGTTGGAACTTATTTGACCCGAAGGTCACTGAGCTAGGAGCCTCAAAATAAGAACTAGATGAGTTCATCTACAGGTAAAGACACCCTGTGAATTTGGTGCCTCTATCTCTGTTAGTTCCTGAGATATCAAGGGAGGTCAAATTGACCCACCACCCAAGCGAAGGTTATCCAGCCGGCCACTCGGGCGTGTGTGAATAGAACGCCAGTTATTAAACGCAGGATTTGTCACCAATTTTGGGATTCAAGTGTTGTGATGGCTTTACGATCTCGTCCCCGCTATCAAAAATTGGCGGTGTCGCTCCAATACATAGACAACGTAGACGTTGACTTCTTGTCAGGGCGATCATGCCAGTCAATTATTGACAGTAAATCAGCCAATGACATGCTATTGATAAAATCCATCAATAATACAAATGCCCCATTCAGCGCATGCAACATATAACACCACACAAATTTTGGAAGAAAGTTGGCGTCACCCCGAAAACCTTGGGTGACATGTTAAGTGCTTTGCAGCATGACGACACATATAAGACAGGCAGGACAATATGAAAGTCCTTGTAAGACTCCCAGATGACAGCAACTACGCATCAGCAGTTTGGCCACCTAAAACAACACTTGTTACATCTGTTACTTTTGCACAGTTTCGCTACGTCTGTAAGTTGTTGAGTGCATTTGCGAAGAACACTGTTCACATAGATAAGACAATAATAATGGCCTTATCCCTCGGATAAAAGCCGGGAGAATGGAGATTTAGATTGCGTTGATATTTCGGCAACATGCATTTATCGAAGCAAGTGGCAGACGTGAATGTTGGAATGTAATTCACTTCTACCATTCATTTCAACTACGGCATGTTGCTAAAATATGAATGCATATGCATTTCAATTTTCCTAGGTTTTCTCCGGGGAATAAGGCTATTGCTGCTGTTTTATATACCTGCTTGTTGTTACATAGTTCGGCTTTATCACTATATATGGACATCGTGCTCACGAATGCCGCATGCTCAGTGGGATGACAGCGTTTAAATGTCGTTATTATTGCGTCATAGATGCTATGGAAGTCTTGAAAAAGTCTGCACGAAATAGTGTGCACATCTTCGCAGGCATGTATCTAAAAAACTAAATGGTTTAGGTCTTAAGAAGGGCAGGATTTTGAGGTGCACCAAATGATCTTTAAGATGGCTTTTCAGTTCAAAACTCTAGGCAAATGTGAAACATTCCATTTAATTCGAACCTGGGATAAACGTTGCCATCGCGCTTGCAGATTTCGTGTCACCAAGGCATGCATGGAGGCTGATGAAACACAGCAAAACGATGCAAATAAATAATCTCAAAACATCGATGACGGAATCATTTTGTTGAGTCCTTGATCTGCTTACGAGTAGCGATTGCCCAGCTTTTAAATCTTGCTCTCGAGTTTACCACTCGGTTAGAACGCCGTCCCGCATTTTAGAAGTTGGAGAAAACCGCGCTTGATGCCACTGGAAATGCCAGATCTCTCTAATAGTCACTAGTGCTACCTGTCAAAATGCTTCGGCAATGTTTCCGTTTACATATCCTGCGTGGCTAGTGGGATTGCTGTTTTGCCGTAGCACTGAGCTCCGCTGAAACGTTACTGCATTTCATGGGTCCTCTCAATGCACCCGTTGCAAGTTATGATTTACTCGATATGTGTGGTTTTCTGACATTTCTCAACGAAAGGGGTTCGGGTAATGCTGTTGATCGCCTCTATGGCTGACATTTTCCGTATCGATTGGATGAATAAATGAATAAATAGATAATGAATGACGGCTGCCGGACGTCAAAAACATACGGCGCGTGTCAATTTCGTCATTATACTTGAAGCACTCACCAGTGGCGACTGGGCGACCGACCAATGGTATTTTGACGATGCGAAAATATTAAACTGCATCCCTGTAGGCAATGTGGATGTTTGGACGGAACGATGATCAAAATAACAAATAATAGAGTGCTAAATGCAGGCAATGAATCGGTGCATGCGGCGATGTAAAATTCGCCACGATCCTGGCCACAATTCCTACAGCAGGGAGTTATATTCAGCGCTATTTTTCGAATTGCCGACATTTTCGGCCTGCTCGACGATTATCGGCGTAGCCGTGCGTCGCACAGTCTCATGTTGGGCAACTGGATTGCAGACGGTACATCGGTCGACGCTTCGCACTTGAATTTGCGCCTCTGCGCGCTCTGACTGCCGAGCTATGGTATACAACGTAAAAAAAACAGCAAATCCATCCTTGACTGCTTCTGTGCACACGACAACTGACACATGCTACTGCACATCTGGCAAGAGAGATAGCACATTTGACGTCGCAGATCCTGAACTTGCAAGAAACTACGGCGTTAAACCACAGTCGGCCACTTGAAGGACCGTTGGCATTGATGGGTCCTTATCGTATGCCATCAGAATGAAAGGTGGTAGGTTCTGGCGACGGCACACCGACCAGGTAAGGTGCAGGCCAGACAACGGACTGTTTGCAGGATCTCCTGAGCCGATCACTTCCGCTCACGTGATAGTCCGTCGCGATGCCAACGGGAAGCTGTCGTCCAGCTCCTGTAGAGGTGACGCCGCCATCCCGGGGTACCTCGGACAGCTGCTGCAGAGGTGACGCTGCCGTCCGGGGTACCTCGGACAGCTGCTGCAGAGGTGACGCCGCCATCCCGGGGTACCTTGGACAGCTGCTGCAGAGGTGACGACGCAATCCCGGGGTACCTTGGACAGCTGCCGCAGAGGTGACGACGCCATCCCGGGGTACCTTGGACAGCTGCTGCAGAGGTGACGACGCAATCCCGGGGTATCTCGGACAGCTGCCGCAGAGGTGACGACGCAATCCCGGGGTACCTCGGACAGCTGCTGCAGAGGTGAGGCTGCCATCCGGGGTACCTCGGACAGCTGCCCGCAGAGGTGACGCTGCCGTCCGGGGTACCTCGGACAGCTGCTGCAGAGGCGACGACGCCATCCCGGGGTACCTCGGACAGCTGCTGCAGAGGTGAAGGCTGCCGTCCGGGGTACCTCGGACAGTTGCTGCAGAGGTGACGCTGCCGTCCGGGGTACCTTGGACAGCTGCTGTAGAGGTAACGCTGCCGTCCGGGGTACCTCGGACAGCTGCTGCAGAGGTGACGCCGCCATCCCGGGGTACCTCGGACAGTTGCTGCAGAGGTGACGCCGCCATCCCGGGGTACCTTGGACAGCTGCTGCAGAGGTGACGACGCAATCCCGGGGTATCTCGGACAGCTGCCGCAGAGGTGACGCTGCCGTCCGGGGTACCTCGGACAGTTGCTGCAGAGGTGACGCTGCCATCGGAAACCACGGTGTCCGACCTTCGTGCGCATCTGTCGGACGCGCCGAGCTTGGTCATAACTGTGACGACCGTGCCACCATTGATACGCCGGGTTCGTGTGCCGTGCGGTGCCGCGGCACAGGAGCAGCATGGATTTTTCGGGAGCTGACTCTAGCATTATCCGAGTTTGATTTTATCATTTTCGTTGGAGGCAGTATAGTGCACGTATACTATCGACCGTGCTGTGGTGTTCCGCATACGTGCCCCCTGCGCGGGATGGTGATGCTGCGCCGCCCGACGCGCCACCGGCGGTTTGTAACCAGTTGCGGTCGGTAGCCCGGCCGCAGCCGGCAGCGCGCTCTGAGGCTCAGTACAGAGAGGTTATGTTGATCTGGCCTTTACGGCCACAACGGTGGACCCCTTCGACAGCGTTAAGCTAGCCTGCAGCCGGCCTTAACGTAAAATGTTGGCCATAATGCGGTGGCCTGCGAAAATACTCATAATCAAACCCAAAGGTCGCAAAGGTGTGGATTGTATGGTGATGGTATTACGCCGTCAGCTGCCAGTGCAAAATACACGCTATCTTTCAATTTCGACTTTATGCCGTCGACGCGAGAGCATATCACGCAATGGTGACGGGCCAGCTGGAGCGAACCGGTTGGAGCGATGATTTTTACAGATCGTCGCCCAATTTGAAACAATTCTACTTGTGCGCGGAGGGTGCAGCCTTACGAAAATGATGTTTTGTTTGGAGCACTACGGGCTGGCTATGTAAGTTTGGCATCAACACACACGTCCTTTAGTGCAGGCTGGCTATGTAAACCTCGTATCAGCACGCACGTCCTTCAGCGCAGGCTGGCTATGTAAAACTTGTATGAGCACGCAACGTCCCTCACGCGCAGGCTGGCTATGTAAAACTTGTATCAGCAGCGCAACGTCCTTCAGTGCAGGCTGGCTGTGTAAACCTCGTATCAGCACGCACACCCTTCAGCGCGGAACTAGCTAGAAGCGGCCGGCCAGCTCGTAGAATGATAATACGCAAATGATGATGGCTGTGTTGCCAAGAAAACATCCTCGAGTAACTATAAGTGATAAACACAACCAAGGGTCCAGTTTCGTAGTGTAAGTTGGGGAGAGGGGGGAGGGTGAGCAGGGAAAATAAATACCCAACACAATTAGAACAGGTTTTTTGCCGATTTGTGTCACGTTCTTCTCAGCCTCCCCCCCCCCCCCCCTCCACCGCCACCACAAATGATTAGGGAACTTAGCCCTGAATGCAACGATAGTTCACAAAACAGAACACATTTGGCGGAGCGATTGGTGACTTGATCGTAAGATGATGTGACAACGGCAGGCCACCATTTGCAATGTTTGCCCATCCGTACGTCTTCAAATCAACCGTAGCGCGTTGGACAAAGGCAGGTCGGCGGCGAGTCGGCAGCAGCTGATTCCCATGGGAGCTAGCGCAGCTGTACGCCCTGTCGGGAGGGAGGGGCGATATAGCGTACCAGGCCCGGTGCCCGGTGCTCACCAGTTGGGCCTCACGCTCGGTGTTAGAGCTAACCTGGCCGCTGCACCGGTCGGACCTGACGCCGCGACAACGCCATGTTTTCCGTCCTCCGCCGCCCGGCGCTGCTGCTGCCGCTGCTGACCGCCGCCGTCGCCGCCGCCGCTGCCGCCGCCGGTGACTGCCCCACCAACAACTGGCGGCGGTTCGAAGACTCGTGCTATGTCCTGCTGCCGCACCTGTTCGTAACGCGTGCCGAGGCGGCCGCTGCATGCGAGGTGGTGCAGAGCGGGTCTACGCTGCCCTCCATCCACAGCCACGCGCAGAACGAGTTTGTGATGGACACGGCCGTAAACAAGGAGTACGGCGACATCTGGCTGGGCCTGCAGCGCGTCAACGCCTCGTCCTTCGCGTGGCAGGATGGCTCTCCGGTGGAATACGTCGCCTGGTTTGGTGACGAACCGAACGACACAGGCGACTGCGTGTACATGAGCTTCCTCTGGTCGCAGTGGCGCGACATCAATTGCGACACGGCCCACTTCTTCGTGGTGTGCCAGTACAAGCCGCAGTGATGACTGGCGCGGTTTGCCATCTCGTGGAGTACTGTCTCCCACTGTGACAGTCCGCGCCGTAATAATCCGTGCTGCAGTGCTCCATGCTGATGATACAATGGAGCACGGCGTGACGGGCTGTGCTGAAACAGTTGCGCTGCGGCGCTCCATGCTCAAGTTTTTTGCTCGCTCAAGTCCGACGTTCGGATAAACCGCACTGTTCCCCCGGACTGGACCATCCGCCAGCGTTCCACCCTGCTCTGTCACACCTCGGAACCGGCGGCGACTGGCAAACGCAGATCAAAGCTGTCTCACGTTGAGCCAACCTGCAGAACATTTGAGGCATTATCTAGAAATGGGCAGCGCCACGGAGATCCAATCCGAGTGCAGCGAATATCAATGAATACAACAATCGACCTTGGACGCTCTGGAAAAGGGTGCCGAGAGCTGTTACAGAATGGCGAACGTCATGCACAACTGGGTGTAGGCATAAACAAAGGATATCAAACGTCTGCCAAGAAAGTTTTTTATTCTCATGCACAATCAAATCTACATTCCAGCGTTGACCAGCTACGACTTTCCTGACATTCATTTAAATATTACTGTTCAACACGCTGATTACGGTCGTGCCCCCCGTTGTCCCGCAACAATCAGAACCATAACCTTCAGAGGCCTACGGAGTTCAAGGCCATTGATCCCGGACCCCTGCAAATTTTTTGGGACTCGTATCAGTGGTAGTGTTTGACATCCTGATTACAATGGGGCATCTAGTTTCCAGACACATAGCAAATTATAATCTCAAGAGATCTATGAAGTCTAAAGTCATTGCGCTCGGACCCCATTATTCCTTTTCAAACTCAAACGTCGTCAATGGGGCGTTACGACGCACTCCGCTGCTGACGCTACATGAAGGCACCGGCTTCTCACCCTGACAGGAAGAGCGGCACCACGTGGAATCGAACCCCGTACCTCTAGTTTCCCAAACGCGCAATGGTTAACGCAGACGCGTTAACCACTCCACTATCGGCACCCTTTTCCAAACTTGTATCCATGGTGGAGTTTCCCACCCCTTGTTTTTTCCACCCCCCACCCCGCTCAGGAACGTTGCATTCAACCGGCCACCCGGGTGGGTGTTCCGACTGTTGCCACGGGACATTGAGTAAGCTTGTGCCTAATGTATTAAACGTTCCTCTCATTTGGACATGTTCCATTTGATGCGCTTAGTAATTTTAATGTCCCGTCTCAGTGCGATAAGAATGACACTGAAATTCTTGAGCCTTGAAGGGAACGCTCCTCATCTAAATACATTGATGCAAGCATCAGATATGATGTAATAACCTCAAGGTTGCGCGTATACACCCTCCAAAACGGAGGGCGGTTACGCACCGGGCTCATACACCCTCCAAAATGGAGGGTGGCTACGCGCCGGGCTTATACACCCTCCAAAAATCATTGAGATGGTTGTACGTGTCAAGCATACGCGGATTGCCAGCCTTAGAGCGAAGCAAGTGCAAATATGCAGAATCCCGTGCGAAAAGTCGGATGTATGCGTGATAGGCATCAAACGATCACGCAATCCGTCAACTCACTCTGAACCATTTCTATTCTGATCACGACTTTTCGGCCGCCGGCCCGCATCTCCAGTGGATGGATGGTTAGCAGGCTGGTCCTGCACGCTGTAAGCCCGGGATCGAATCTCGGCGACGGCCGCTTCACTGTCTATCGGTGTGGCGTGATGATGCCAACTCGCTACACTTCTAAGCGGAATGAATTCTGATTTGGGCTTTCCATACCGGACAGCAGCGTCGTTTCTAATGTCAGAGGGAGGACTAAAGATAAAGAGGACTCCGTCCCTCCAGGGGGAGGGAGCCCACACCCTACATAGATATCTAGGATCCCGTGAAAGTTGACCGTAAATCTAAATGAGGCCAGCAACTTGTGTAAACATTAATTGAAAATGTGTTATGTGTAAACATGATGTGTAATGTAATGTGTAAAATGCGTAAACATGATGTGTAATGTAATTTTTAAAATGTGTAGGCATTAGCGAAAAGTTAGGTGCACACGACCCTCCCGGGCAATTGCTTAAAGATCATTCCGTCCCAGCCCGGGGTGTCTACCAGCTGCTATTCTGGCAACATGGAGGCGGGTTCGCCTGATGGGCTCATCCTGAGGTCCTCGCAGATGAACATCCTACATTGGGGCCCCTCCCTGGTGCGGAAGGCCCATTGGCTGCTTCTAGCTGGGGCATTCGACCTAGAATAGGCGCAAGAGCCCTCATTGGGGTAACAATATCTCTGATAACCGCAGGTGATCCAATAGCTGGCACAGATACCCATGCTTGGCCAACGGATCCTTGGCTAAAACGGGGTGAAGGGCCTCGCAAGGACCCCGAGTCACCTCTGGCCGACTCGGGACCCATTCCGTCACAGGACCCCCTGTTGGACACTCTGGGGGCCTGACCGTCAAAAGACCACTCGTTGTCGTAGGGACTCCGACCAATGCAAATCGCGGGCCTCGGTCTCGTTCCTGCTAGAGAAATGGGGCCCCAGGGCTCAGAACAACACGGAGTCATCTATTCGGTGTAGTGGTCTCCGGCCGAAATGGGTGGACGCACTGTCCCAGGGGTCCACAATCGGCGAAAGAGGCATATTGGCTAACATTTGGTATCCACAGCCATACGGGCTAGGATGACCTGCAGCCTTTCGACCCTTACGGCCATTCAACCTTCCCATCGGCCCGTTTATCGTCAGCCTTGAAGGGCACATCGGTCCCTCTTCAGGAACCCTCGTACACTCCCTGACCAACCCGGGGCCCTTGTCAACACCGGACCTCCGGTCAGCGCTGTGTGCCCTGGCCGACATAGGGGCCCCTCATTGGCTCGGGGTGCACTGATCAATGTAAATCGCGGGTCCTGACCCTGTCCCTGCCCGGGAAATGGGCTCGCAGGCCCAGCTCGGGGCCCAATTGTTGCAACGGGCCCTCTGAATGATATTTGAGGGTTCGACCCGCGCCCCCTCAATGACATTTAGCCAGCCCTTCGGGTCCCATATCGGATTGACGGTGTTCCCATTTAAGATTTCGCCATGGTCACCTTAATGGCACTTCAGGCTTAGGAGCAATCGCTTTCTCCCCACGACAGTCCGACGTCAAGGGCAAACTGAGTTCCGGGCAGGGGCAAAAAGTGAAAAATAACAAAAGTATCCCCCCAAAACGTACGGTAACAAGCAGAGACCGATCCAGAAAGGAAGCCACGGGCATGCCCCCTTGGGCCCCGAATGGACCCATTGACTCCGGGGTCCCACAGCCGGCCGGACAGGTGCAGTTTTAACACAAGACGCAACGAAACTGGGTATCTCTGGACTTTCAGGCCTTCAAGAACAGTTGCAAGCGAAAGTGAAGGGCCTATGACAAGTCCCAACATTTACTCAATGATTGGAAAAGTTGCGAACTGGAAATTTTAAGCCCCATTACACCGTCTAGGGCCCCATGCTGTTTCCGGGGACCTATATGCCCCTTGCAGGCTCATTTCGGTCGTTTAGGACTATTCCACGTTGTCCTTCTTTTCTTTGCATTTGCTCAGAGAGCCCTGCGCTGTTGTTGGGGCCTTTCCTGTTAGAGCGCCGGGGAACTCTTGTCGATCAAAGGCCCTTCCACGGATTATTTCCATTCGCCAGAAAGGCACTGTGAACGGTAGTCAGAGTCCCATACCTTAACCTGCCAGGGTACTCTCGGTTGCTCAGGGGCCCTTTACGTGGGTATCGGTTAACGTACCGGCACACTTGTGATATGCCCATGGGTCCTCTACATTGGTCTAGGGCGTTTCCTAATTCTCTGTCACTTGCTTAGGGCCCTACACCCTTGTCGAGGCCCATCTAATGACCTGCTTGGGCACACTCAGTCGTTCAGGGACCGTCTACGCTGGGTAGACGGCGTACTTCTTTTCTGAATGGGAAGCCTACGCTTATGCGGGGGGGGGGGGGCTATCTGATAACCAGCTCGGGCACATTCGCTCGCTCGGGGGTCCCTCTATATTGGGCTTTAGGCACGTGCTATTTGAATGGAGCTCTACGCACTTATCGGTGCCCCCTCTGTTCGCCTCCTCGGCCCCACTTGATTGCTGATGGGCCCTGCACATTGGTTCTCGGTGTTTGAATTTAGGGCCCTCTGCCCGTATCGGGGTCATCTGATAACCTGTTCGGGAACACTCCATCTTTCGGAGCCCGCCCCATGGGGTTTCAGGCACTTCTCATTTCAATGGACAGCCTTAAGCTCCTGTCGGGGGCCCCATCTGATAAGACTCGATCACATTCGATCGTGTTGTACCTCTACGTATGGTTTTGGGCACTTCCTTTGCTACTGGAGAGCCCTCTGCACTTTTATGTCCTACGCTCTTGCCGGAGTCCATCTGTTAACCTGCTCGAGCGCACTCGAATATCCGGGGGCCCTCCACATTGTGTCTTGGATACTTCCCATCTCAATGGAGGGACCTACGCACTTGCCGGGGACCCCATCTGTTCGCCGCTTCGGCCACATTGAATTGTTCGGGAGCCCTATATATTGGGTCTTGGTATTTAAATTCATGGCCCTACACTCTTGTCTGGGTCGCTTGATAATCTACTCGGGTACGCTGCATCTTTCGGGGGTCATTCCCACTGAGTTTTGGGTACTTGTGACTTGCATGAATGGTCCCGCGCTCTTGTCGGGCTCCTTCTGATACGTCACTCGGGCACATTTCATCATTCTGGGGCCATTTACTTAGGATCTTCAGTGCTTTCCATTCAAATGGAGGGCTTTACGCTTTTGTTGGGAGCCCTATTTGTTAACCTGCTCGGGCACACTCGATCATTCGGGGGCCCTCTGCATTGGGTTTTAGGTGTTTTCTATTTGAATGGAGGGCCCCAAGCTCTTGACGGGGGTCTTATATTTTAACCTGTTCTGGCGCACCCGATCGTTCAGAGCCCTACACACATCGCGTCGTGAGTATTTCTTAGTTGAATGGATGACCCTATGTTCTTAGCGGGCCCCATTTATTCAGCTGCTCGGGCCGGTGGCGGATGCAGAGGAAAGGGGGGGGGGAGGGAGAGGGAGCCACAGGACCATGTCCCATGGATTATGCTGAGGGAACCTAAAGGCTCCGAAGGGGCCCATAACCGGCCGGACGGACGCAGCTTCCTTACAACGAAAGCACAACAAAATTGGATGCATTTGGGCATACAAATGACTAAGAACCATTGCTAGCAAAAGTAAAGAGTTCATAAGTAAACGAAGTTCATTCTTCGCTGATTGAGAGAATGTTGCCCGGGGCAAATTTTGGGCTCATTACGCTGTCTAGAGGCATTACGCTGTTGGCTAACTGTCCCTATATGTCCACTTGCTGCGTCGATCTGATCGCTAAGGAGCTTTCCACGTTACCCTTGATCTCTTCCCATTTTTTTTCGTAGGGCCCAATGTGCTGTTGGGATGCTATCTGCCTCCATGCTTGAGCACCGATGATCAATCGGGTTTTCCTCCACGGATTGTACCCATTCGTCGAAAGACTACACACAGCTTTTTCCGGGGCCGCATAAGCCAGAGTACACTCAGCTGCTCAGAGGCCCTCCATATAAATCTCAGGTACTTTATATTTACTTGAAGGGCCTTGTGCCGTTGCTGGGACTCTTATAAGGTAAGGCACGGAGACGCTCGATGCTCAGGGGCCCTCTGCTTTGATCGAGGGCTCTCTCCCTTTGGTCTTATTTGCGGCTGACTTTTCACCCCTATCGAGACTCCTGTTGTTAACCTGCCCGTGCACTCTTGATTGCACAGGGGTACTAATTTATAGTCTCGAATAATTCCCTTTGCTCGGAGGGTCCTGTGCTATGACCGGGCTTCATAGGTCAGCCTGTCGAGGCACTACCGATCGTTCAGGGGCCCACCACGTGGGCCCACCACGTTGGCCCACCACGCGAGTTATTTTGTTTGCTCTGACGATCCTGTACTTGTTGACGGGAGCCACTGTGATGGTCTCCTGCGGCACCCATAACCGCTCAGGTTCCGTCCCTATGGGCCTTGGCGCCTTTCCCTTTGAGCAGCAGTCGAATACGCGCCGATGAATTTTTACGCGCAATTGCCGAACGTAATTTTTCATGCCTCCGCCGTAATATGCGTCATTTCCACTGCCTATTCAGTATGTCACACTCACTTAGATCTACGCTCAACCTTCACGGGATCTTCAATATCTCTGTAGGGTGTCGACTCCCTTCCCCTAGCATTAGAAACTACGGTGCTGTCTGATATGAAAAGCCATATTTATAATTCATTCCGCTTGGAAGTGAAGCGAGTTGGCACCGTCACGCCGCGCCATTAGACCATGAAGCCGCCCACGTAACAGCGGCCGTCGTCGAGGTTCGAACCCGGGCTTACCGCGTGTGAGATCAGCACGCTAACCATCTATCCACTGGGGATGCGGGCCCGGCGGTCGAAAACTCGTGGTTAGAACAGAAATGGTTCAGGGTGAGTTAATGGATTTCGTGATCATTTGATGGCTATCACGCATAGAATTGACTTTTCGCACGGGACTCTGCATTTTTGCCCTTTCTCCCTCCGAGGCTGCCAATCCGCGTATGCTTAACACGTACAACCACCTGAAGGATTTTTGGAGGGTGTATAAGCCCGGTGCGTAACCACCCTCCGTTTTGGAGTGTGTATAACCCCCGTGCGTAACCGCCCTCCGTTTTGGAGGGTGTGTACGCACTGCCTGGCCTCAATTTTAGCTATTGTTTTGTTTTTAGTTGTTAAACGCTGCTCTGAGCAACACAATGCCACTATGTTAATAAGGTGCTGCATAATACACCGTTTGATTACGTCATGGAGCGTCTTTATGACGTCATGTCACTGCCAGATTGACCGTGGCAGATGCTTCTGAAAAGGGTGGGGGTTGATTCGCTTGCAGTGTTTAAACTTACGGAAAGGTGGCTGTGGCGATGCTGGAGTTGTTTACGGATCCATATGCCGGGATATCCTTCTTCTAATGTGGCCATTTCTCGTGGTGCTATTGCATATTTGTCCGTAATTTTATATTTTTTACGTACATTCGCATCCTCAGCTATGGTGCTTTTCTAAAGTCATTCAATTACAGTGTTTTTCCGTCACAATCCATGCCATTGCGCAACCGCCAGGATCATGCAGCACAAAACGTGATTCGTGTTCAAAACTTGCACTGCACACACTATATTATTTGAGGGCCAGCTGAAGTCTGTTGATACCAGAAATTGCGCTGACCTTCGCCGAACGCGTATCTTGATGGTAACATTTTTACTTGGCCTTGAGTAGTACAGGGCCGATGAGATAGCAGCATTCATGTGACGTATCTGTGACGTCATAATACATGGCTTCAAGGTAACCAGAAAGTAATCTGCACGAAATAGAATGCATAAATTTACGTGCATCAAGCTAAGAAGCCAGAGAGTATAGGTCTTAAAGGTATTGCTCCATATTTGAATGAGAGCTTGAGCTGCAATGGCCACATTGGAGATCATTCGATGCGGTTCACAGCCCTGCCCTTCTAAAGGCTTAAAACCTTCAAACTGCTGAGCTACACACTCGCGAACATGTGCAGAATATTTCGTGCGGTCTATTTCAAGGCCATTTAGGCATTCATGACGCCATAGGAACGTCATTCATATCCTGCCACCCACAGGCCAACCGACGTTGAAGGGCAGAATCAAAGTGCGGCCGAAATGAGCGTCTGCAGCAGCTGCTGATCTAATTTTGGGCCCACGACGAGGTGGGTTTCGTGGATGCGCTCAAAGTCCGAAGCCGGCAGACTGCACAACCTCCGGCACTTCCAGCCAACGATCAGCTTGGGAAGCGAACTCCCCTAAAATGTTTGGACGACAAGTCTTCGGCATGTTATACAATCGCTCCCAAACTTCAGGCATTCTGCAAGGGGTCTACTGGAAATGTCTTAAAATAAAAACGTGTCCCTAGCAGATCTTGCTTTTGAGAAGTTATTGTCCTTTAGGAACACTAAACGGTGATCCACGAATGGCGTGGGGAACGGGCAGCAACCGACGACACCGCAAACTGCTCATGGTGGACCTGCACCCTGACGGGGCATACAGGGCAAATATGTGTGGAGGCACGCCTGTTTAGGATCCGTGTAGCTATGAAACATGATCTCGTGCATGACGGCACTCAACAAGTTTTATTTCAGGAGATGTTTGCCTTTGACGAGGTCTAATAGGATCAATTATCGACCTAGTACCAAGCGACGTAGTGACACACGCGGAATGTTGACGATGTTCATCCACTGTTATTTTACCGCGGGACCCTTTCTTTCTAGGTTTGGAAACGCCAGGCTTATTTTACAAGGATCCAGCAGGCTATTCATTAGCCGATAGAACTCAGAAGCTGCGCTACAATTTAAGTCTGCGTTCTTCAGAGACATGATTGCCCTCCGCTGATGTAGATTGCAGGTCGAAAAGGGCTCACAATTAGCATAATTTTGACCGAGTCATGTTTATCTGGGAATGTTCAGCCATCATTCAAAATTGAGTGGTGATGGGAATTATGCAACGTACTTTTAAACATACGCGCTCGCAAATATTAACAACAAAAACATCGACGCCAGGCGTTGCAGTCTCTATAGGCCGCGCAGCCTAGGCCTCACCGTAAATACTAAGCCGTGGCCAATGGGTGGACGAAAATGATGACGCATCCTACATAAGTACATTTGAACACTTAAGGACATCAAATCGTACATTTATAGGTAGTTCGGGCGAATATTTGACTTTTGCTATGTTTGTATGGATGACTATAGCGGATTGACTTTTACAGCACGGCGGAAAGGTGCTGGAATCTGGTGGTGGAACTGAAATAGTAAAGGTAGCATCTCATTTTTCGTGTTTATATAATTGTTAATCTGTCCAGAGAACATCCTCCCGGCTGTAAAAGAGTACATGTCCTGTCTCATCTCTGAGCGATACGATTTAATTTTCAATGGCAATCGAAAGTATTATTTCACGACGCTCGTCCCCGCGCGTACGGCGTCCGCCGCCCGGTGTTACTTGCAGTGGCCAACGCCGTTTGGTTCTACGGTTAACTGCAGCCCCGGCCATCGCCGTTCGTGCTCCTGAGTTTACGCACGCGCAGGCTCACACCTTTTGAGGTTATTTGTTACGCTAGTGGATTATCCAAAGGGAATGGACGTTCTGAGGCAAACATGGGATTTGACAAGACAGTAGTATAACCCAACTATATGTCCATTCTCTTGGTTTTTATCCGAGGAATGAAGCTAATACTATTGTCTTATCTATGTGAATATTGTTCCTCGCTAGTGCACTGAACAACTTACGTAAACATGGGATGTCCTTGTTCATTTTTGAACTCTTTCCGACTCACTCTTTTCAACAATTGTGAGACCTCTCGCCTTTTCCGAGTAAAAAACCTCTTGATTAGAACACAAGGGGACACATCATTATCATGTGACAGCTTATCATCGTCCACATTGAGACAATGAAACAGTCCTGTCTCAGTCAGGGCCCCCAGTACTGAGTGGTACCCTCGGTACCCCAGTACTCCAGTACCCCCGTAACGGTACTCCAGTACCCTCCAACCCAATCGCAGCATGGGCCCGTCACTGGAAAACTCTGTGCCAATTATTGGAACACATGCGGCGATCAGAAAACTTCTTACGTCAGTGGGAGATCCTGTGCCGATCCAGGACCAATTGCGCCGGTCATATGGCCTACCGCTTCAGGGAGGGGACCAATAACGCCCCTGTTTCTCCAGAATGGCAGAGAAGCAGAAAGTCACCCTGCGTTGGGACGGAATAGCCCTTCAGCTCTTGGCCGGGACGTTGTCGATCTCTGGCCGAAATAGAGGCCTGCATCGTCCCGAGGTGTTCCAAATCGGTGCAAGAGGCCCTCTGACTGACATTCAAGTGAACGGCATAAGAACAAGTCGCGGTACTCCCGACCGGGGTTTTTACTGTCATCTGCAGCTAGCCCTTCGGGCCCTTTAGGCACTTCAACTTTTAATCGGGCTCTTGATCGTTGGTCCTGGGGACCCTCCGGTTCCTCTTCGGCTCCCCTGGAACACTGCCCCTGGCTAAATCAGGACTGCTTGTCAGCACAGGACTCACTGTTAGGAATTGTGGGCCCTGGACGATTTAGGAGGTCCCTCATTGAACAAAGTCACGATCAATGTCAATCGTGGTTCCCGGCCTCCTCCAGGCTTGGGAAATGAACCCTCAGGCCCAGACCGACACGCTGCCGACTGTTTGGATATCTGATGGCCCAGCACTGCACAATCAGCTCTTTGTGCCCCCCCCCCCCCTCCATTGGGCACTTGATCGTCAATCCTGAGGGGTTCTTCGGGCCTCTTTGCGGGCCCCCTCGAACACTGCTCTGGCCGACTCTGTGCTTCTTGCCAATGATGGACACTTGTTAGACACTGTGCTCACCAGACCGACGCAGCGGTCTTCTCATGATTTCAGGGTCACAAACGATGTAAATCGTGGGCCCCGGCCTTTCGCGCATTCACGTAAAATTGGCATTCGACACATTTCAAGGACTCTTTAGAATAAAGACGCATGATAATTTTAGTCAAGTTTTGCGGGTGCTAACATTCCAATGATTTGTCGGGCTTGTTTTCATTTCCCAATACAGCGTTGTGACAAAGCGATGCAACGTAATGCAGCCTGTGTAATTTAAAACATCGCTGAATGAACCTGAACAATTTGGGCGCTGGCACAAAACTAAGCTTGTCGACTAGGGTCAACAGTGCACCTTAATCATGCAATAAAAAAACATGCCATGCAAGAAAGGCAAAACAAACTCCAGCAAAAAGGTGCAAACGCGAAACTCTTAAAGTGTGGCCAGCTCAGTCTGATGCACTCAGCTGAAAACAACATTGCAGTTGCTTCTCTTTTGCCTTACCTGTGAAGTAAGAATCAGGGAGTTTCTTATTGGTGAAATCTGTAGAATTTGCTTAATTTTGATCTCTTATATAAATGTCCTGCTTGTATTTCGGCGCCAGAAGGCTGAAAGGGGTCAAAAACACAATGAGAGAGGCCAAACTAGACATTTGAGGCTAATGGCCCACACTTAAGATTAAGGATGGAAATTTGCTCCTGGTAGGCAAGTAACTAACAAGGGTTTGTTAGGCCAGCATTTTAGCAGGCCGCTTAGACTGGAAACGGACCTAGCGCACTTTAGACAAAAGCTTGCGCAGGTAAACATCAGACTGTTGAGTAGCCATCACATGATATCGAATAGTCGGGGAGGGAGGTCCGCGGAGTGGTGCTCGCATGCGATGTGTGGAATGTGTTTGAGGGTTGTAGTGTTCCTAGTTTTCATCTGCTGCAGTGTGATGAACAGGGTGGTCTTATGTGTTTGAGTTCTTAAATTGCGGGCTAAGTGAGAGTTGAACGCTGAATGTGTTTCCTTGATTAGTTTGCTTATGTGTCCAAACGATTGATTTTCCCACTTTTACAACATGGGGTATTTGCATTGAAGATTAATGTGATTCCACGTGCCATGTTCTGACGGTATGTGGCACAGATCTGAATCTAGTTTGATTTGCATGTTTTGGTTACCCTTGCCAGCCTGAGCCATTTGTGGTCTTTCAGGTTGTGACACTAGGTATGGAGTTAATTGTTTTTTTGTCTGTAATATTTAATAGCATTGGGCCAGGACAAGGTATCCTTGGGTAGAGTACCACAGATTTGCTCACATGTATTTTTGAAGATCTGGAACATTAGGTCAGACCAATGTGTGTGTGCATGTGATCAATCTAATAAGTGGTTCATGCATTATTGAATGCATAACTGAATGCCTTTTTGAAAATGGGCTGAGTACTGCTTTTTTGCCACTTGTTCATCATTGTTTTATTGTTTATGACTTTTCTTGCCATTTTATGCAGAAGTCCATTACGCGAAAACAACTTGCAGCATTAGTTTTAGTTTCTGCTTTATGGTTCTTTCACTGATCTTTCTTTATTGCTGAAGCTCCATAAAAATAAATGTGTTGTCTGTGGTCACAGTAGTGGCAGATATTACATTACATGACATTTTGTTAGCAACTTAATAGATAGCAAACATTGTGTGTTTGTTCTACAGCATCAACAATTTAAATAATGTGTTCAGGTTATTGTTGAATCCTTTGAAACTCAAAGCTGTGCTCAGTCACAAACCATTCAGTGTGTGATACACCTCTTAACTGTTTCAATGTCTTCTGTCAAAATGATGCATCCAGTCATAGTCATATCTGAAGAGTACTCAGTAAAGGCTTGATGATGGGAATAATGATCTGGGCTTAAGGGCACACCATCTACAGTGGTCCACATGATGCCCAAAGGCTTGAGATTGATATGCTTGGGTATGTAGCAGGGCACTGGAACATTAAAGTACATGTTTTACATTGTAAGTTCTCAAGCAGATCATAACCTACCCGCAGTGAAGGGGTCGCAAGTTATCATCAGCACTGCTAGACACCTTTTGTGTTTCCGCAATGCATCTATTAACCAGGGCTCTTTGTTATGTTAATGGTTAGTTGTTATGAACATTCAAGAATCTATTTCACCTGTCATAACAAAAATAAGATGCTCAAATGCAGTTTCCACAGACCTCAGCTGAAAGAAAAAGTGAGTTTTCTGTTGGCATGCAACTTTGTGTCAAATCTGCTGCCACAAATGGGATAGAACAAAATTGCATGCACACTGCACATCAAACTGCTGAGAGATGTAATACAGTGGTACTGAAGGAAGATAACCTAAATGGTGGATACTAAGACTGCTTGGTTTTCAGGTCAGAACTACACCACTCTGAAATGGCCTTACTATACCGGCGAAACTTCAAGTGGCTTCTGCTCATAGTGTCAGTGTGGGGCGTTGGTGTCATTTGCTACCTTCGGAGTACATCATCATCACCTCAGGTGAAGTGGCTGTCCTCAGTGAATATATATCATTCCCATCTCCTGTGTAGGCTCTGTCCTACATGCACACTGTAAACGCACATGCCAGATGTTCAATTTTCCGCAATTTTGCAGGACAGGCTTGGCTACAGCCTCTTGCCAGCATGCCCGCGGCAGGAGGCTGTGGCATGATCTTCCGTGGGAGCGGACGATCTTCCGCGGTTGTGCTTCGATTTCTCAGGCCCGGCGTTCAGGAGACTGTTTTGGTGATCCAGAGCAAGGTTGTGACATTTGAGCTGGTCACCGGACCAAAACGTCTATTTGTGGACAAACCATTCCCGCAATTACGCTGCCGCTTCCGCTAGCTGTCGCAACGCAACCCGCGACAGGGTTGTCGTTCAACAGCTGCTGCCATCTCCTGGGTCGAGGAGCTGCGGGATAAAAAGCCTTCGGAACTCAAACCTGGGCCAAGAACTTTCTCTGCACAATGAACACGCATTTTTCAATTGCGACACTGGTTGTGCTCAACTATGAACACCGCTGTCAACCAGCATGTAAAAATTCATGATTTTCTGCGGAAAATGACGTCTTTCATGTGACATTTTTTACTCTTAGTTTTGGACTCGTAAATTGGTCTCCCATCCTTGGATAGGTTAAATTGTCGGCTGTTTTCGGTCTAATCCGGGGCTTTGGCAAAAACATTCCCATCTCCATGGCAACTTTTGCTATGGTGATTATAACGCACGACTGTCATGTACCTGCGGGCTGCGTTCATATTGGGCTGTGCCGAACTTCTCAGCAGCTGGCTGTGTCATCCGTCATACTTCCCAAGCACGTAAGCACTTAAGTATGCGAAGTACGATACGAGAGTCGGCTATGAGCGGACGATATGACCGGCGTGTTGGCGAAAAGTAGAAATTTGGTGGTTGAGGTAACCCCCCTCACTTGCGCTCTTTCATGGCGATAAATAGTAAAAAATGAATTTAGCACAAGGAAAGCAATCTGGTGCAGAAGTGCAGACCCCGTAGGGAAAGCCGGATCAGATAGCTAGCGGTATCTTTAAGAACATAGCTTCGTAATTGCAAGGACATATAGTCAAGGCGTGCAGCAGAATCTGATGAAGACATGACGTCACCCACAGAAACAGATGCCTCCAGTAGGCAACGAGCGCCGATAAAAAAGATGGCAATGAGCTGAACGTTAACTATGTTGTGCTATGTGTACTATGATAATGGACTGCCAGACGACAGCGCGCTAAATATTGACACAGAGTGAACTGAAGCCTGGTGTGCGGTGTTGTTCCGCTGTGTCCGCTCGCGTCCAGAACTCAAGCTGACATCGGCGGACGCCGGCGCCGCCGTCGCCACGCCCAGCCCTGTCGCCGCGGCCCAATCTGTCGCCACGCCCAGCCCTGTCGCCGCGGCCCAAGCTGTCGCCATGCCCGGCCCTGCCGCCGCGGTCCAAGCTGTCGCCGTCCCGAGCCACCGGAGCTGGCGCTGCCGTGGCCCGGCGGCTCGTGTCACTCCCCATTAGTTCCCCTGTTTATCGGCCGGCGGGTCAGCCCCAGCCTGGACTGTTTACAGGCGATGTAAACAGTCGGCTGCACGGTCACAGGCCCCGGCATGCGCTGACCGAGAGACTCGGTTCCCACAGTTATAATGCACATGTGCGGGTAGATTTCGGGGGCACTCTGGCTGTCAGGATGCTGTGCATGTTGTCTCTTCCTTGCGCTTTTTGCCGGGCCGATCCGTGATCCAGGCTCCAGATGGTTGTGTGGTTCGTCCTGGTGATCAGAGCGCTGATTGAGCGTTAAGCGGGCTGCCGAATACCGCTAGCGATGGCTCCCGCCCACAAGCTCCATCAGCCCGGCCATTCCCAACATCGCGCCTCTCTGGCGTGGGACCGGGCAGTGTCCGCCCCTCGTCATCCCTAACCACTGGAGCTTATGGGTGTGTTTGTTGGTGGGGGGGGGGGGGGGGAGGGGGGACGGCAGAAGAACAGATCAGGGACCAGAGCGACATCGCGCAC
The DNA here is from genome assembly GCF_011947565.3 of Pollicipes pollicipes. Taxonomy (NCBI): domain Eukaryota; kingdom Metazoa; phylum Arthropoda; class Thecostraca; order Pollicipedomorpha; family Pollicipedidae; genus Pollicipes; species Pollicipes pollicipes. The sequence continues at coordinate 2,733,010 of NW_023596136.1, forward strand.
ACATGGGGCAGGTTGGCGGCGGCCCGACGGGTCCGCACGGCCACCCAGACTGTTACCGGAGGAGACGCAGGCAGGTCGGCGGCGGCCCGGCGACGGCGCCGTCGGCACCGCCGGCTGGGGGCTAATTACGACTAATGAGTGCGGGCGGAGCGTGGAATGCCACGCGCTCCGACGGCCCGTTGGCGTGGGAGCGGGGCGCCCGGCTGGCAGCCGGCTCGGCAACGAGGAGGGGGGACGGGGGGGGGGGGGGGGGGCTGTGCTGGCAGCCGCGCCGCGCCGCGAGAAGAGTCCATGCCGAGTGTCGGAATGCGCGCCGACGCGAAGCACACTCTGTCTAAGACGGCGTCGGCTGCCTGTCGGTGAGCGAAACAGATGACTTCAAGACATTTGACAGGGACTGGTGTGCAGGTGCATGGAGATGCTTGCGATGCCTTTCTTTTGCTTCGCTGGGTATGCAAGCAAAAAGGCGACTGTCAGATTAAGTACTGTATAATGTTTACGAACTGTCATCAAATGGTGCAACGGGAGCGTGGACAGCTTGCAAAAACTGTCAGGATGTGGTGTACCACGGCCTGTAAAGTGCTTTTCGAACTGTTGCCTTTAGATCAAAAAACACGTCTGGAGTTGGCCATTTGGTTGCTTCAAAAGAGCTCACAGAAAACGTTTGCTTGAGTTGAAATATCCTCTGTTTACGAGTAATTCGTACAACAATTTTTTGCCAGCAGTCAAATTAGTGGTTCGTCCTATATGGCCGTGTGTACTTTTGAGGAAAAATCGCCAAGTCTGAGTTAGCGTATCTAGTTCCTTTCAGTATCCTGCCAAAAACTGCAGCGATACTGAAGCCTGGTGATTCTTATACGAGAAGACCTTATTAGCGTTCCGATTGTTCTTTACGTTGCCGTTCAAGATAACCAAGTTTTATGGGAAAGGTTGGCATTTATTTACATGATATTCCGAACATGCAATTTGTGAATGGCCCAGTATCTTTCAACCGAAAATATCGACTTGCATGTACTTCACTTCTGCCGTTGTAAAGGAACCAGAGCGAGTTGGCCTGTGAGGCCGTCTGCACGCGACACTGGAGGCTGCCAGGTGCGCTGCGGCGGTCCGTCGGGCGGCGGGCGGGCCAGCCGGACTCTATGGCGGCCGGAGGTGCCTGCGGCCCGACACCGAGCACGAGCGGCGGGCGGGCCAGCTGGACTCACGGCGGTCGGAGGTGCCTGCGGCCCGACACCGAGCACGAGCGGCGGGCGGGCCAGCCGGACTCACGGCGGCCGGAGGTGCCTGCGGCCTGACACCGGGCACAGGCGGCGGGCGGGCCAGCTGGACTCTGCGGCGGCCGGAGGTGCCTGTGGCCTGACACCGGGCACGGGCGGCGGGCGGGCCAGCCGGACTCTGCGGCGGCCGGAGGTGCCTGCGGCCCGACACCGGGCACGGGCGGCGGGCGGGCCAGCTGGACTCTGCGGCGGCCGGAGGTGCCTGCGGCCTGACACCGGGCACGGGCGGCGGGCGGGCCAGCCGGACTGCGGCGGCCGGAGGTGCCTGCGGCCTGACACGGAGCACGGGCGGCGCCGGCTGCGGACCTTATCGGCGGCCCGGCAGCGCCGACGGGCCGCGCCACGCTGCCCATCAGTCACATACAGCCGGTGCCGGCCGCCCGGCCAGCTGCGGGGAGTCTGAGGAGTTGCCGGCGGGCTGCGGAGAGTCTAGGAAGTTGCTGACGGGCTGCGGGAGTCTGGGAAGGTGCCGGCTTCCCGGCCAGCTGCGGGGAGACTGGGGTGGTGCCGGCGGGCTGCGGAGAGTCTTGGAAGTTGCTGGCGGGCTGCGGGGAGTCTGCGGAGGTGCCGGCCGCCCGGCCCGCTGCGGGGAGACTGGGGTGGTGCCGGCTGCCCAGCCCGCTGCGGAGAGTCCGCGGAGGTGCCGGCGGGTTGCGGAGAGTCTGGGAAGGTGCTGGCTTTCCGGCCCGCTGCGGGGAGTCCGGGCAAGGGCCGGCCAGCTTCGGGGAGTCTGGGGAGGTGCCGACCGCCCGTCCCGCTGCGGGGAGTCTGAGGAGGTGCCGGCCGCCCGGCCTGCTGTGGGGAGTCTGAGGAGGTGCCGGCCGCCCGGCCCGCTGCGGGGGGTGGCGCCGACCGGGCGGCGAAGGTACAGTTCCACGAGAGAGAGTTCAGTGCGCATGTGGGAGTTGCAGGAAACTGCGAAAATTATAATTCTATAAGACGAGCCGCGCTCGCACCCAAGCTCCGCTCGTCCTGTCCTACCATGCTCGCCCTCTACAAGATTTGCTCATTTTCTCTCAGGTCTGTTGGCATTCTCGCAGGCGGCCGTCCCCAGGCGGCGGCCGGCCAGTCGGCGGCGGCTGCCGCTCGTCTGCCGCCGCCACCGCCGGGCCCGCCGGGACCTGGCGCCGTCCGTTGATCGCCGCCGCAGCCATTCCGCTAATGCGCACGCCAGCTAATTCCCGTCAAACGCTGTCCGGGCGTCTGACGTATTCAGGCGGCGCGGCCGCTGCCGCCCGCCGCCGCCGCCATTAGTTACGTCCGCCGCGGCCGGGCCGCCGTCCCGGAGACGGACGGCGGGGACGCACACGGCGCTGGCGCCGGCGTCGATGGCCGCCGGTACGGATCCGCACCGGCGGCGCCGGTGCAGATGGCCGCGGATGGCCGGGGGTGTGGATAGCCGCCTGCACGGACCCGTACCGGCGGCGCCGGTGCAGATGGCCGCGGATGGCCGGGGGTGTGGATAGCCGCCGGCACGGACCCGTACCGGCGGCGCCGGTGCAGATGGCCGCGGATGGCCGAGGGTGTGGATAGCCGCCTGCACGGACCCGTACCGGCGGCGCCGGTGCAGATGGCCGCGGACGGCGGGGGGTGTGGATAGCCGCCTGCACGGGCCCGTACCGGCGACGCCGGTGCAGATGGCCGTGGCCAGGCGGACCTGTTTCGTCTCTCAAGTAGTCGCCTCCTCCCGCCGTGCGGGGCGACAAAGCCTCGCCCTGGGCTCGGCCCGTGCTCGACGGGGTGTGCTGAGCCTATCAGCGCTGGGCCGTGCGACTCAACAGCTGGCCGCCTTGCCGCCCGCCTCCCGTCTCCCCGCGAACGTCGGGCCGACCTCGCTGCGCCGCTCGGAAGCCGTGGGCAGCCCTCATTGGCCCATACTTCTCGCCGCGGGTGCAGCGGAGTTCGAAAACGCGCCATTCTCTATGATAGGCCGGACAATTTTGTTAGCCCAGTTCAAAGAGCTTTTTGCTGTTGTGAATAAGTGAGAAATAAAGGCTCATGCGTCGCGTTTTGCGTGGATCAAATGTTTAAACCAGGTTGTGATGTCAGTCACGGCGGGTGATTATGGCCGCTCGTTTTGTGTGCACCAGCGCTGTCGTTAGCGCCCTCTTCGGTCGGCTGCAGTTTTCCCATTCGATTTCACTCGTGGCCGGCCTCCCGCCTGGTATTTGGTCCATCTTGGGGCGACCGTGCTTAGCGATGCTTTTTACAAAACGTATTCTGGCCTTCCTTCAGTGACTGGTTTCGAGGACGGCAGTGAAACTTCTTTGGTCGCCGTGGGCTAATATGATTTCTTCTCCGCGAAGCTCCTCCGCCGGCTGAATTCGAATCAGCATTCCGATTTTGATTTCTACATTTCGGATTTGAATGTGAGGCCGCTCCCGGCTGGCAGTCCGGGCTGCAATCAAGGCGTTTGCAGTACGGCCTGGCTCACTCTCCTTGCGCCAGTGACGTATGGTCGGCGTCTCCCAGCCGTTTGGTCGGGCACTGGGCTGCCGGCGGTCGGACAGTTGGACGCGCGTCTGCTTTAGCCGGGTCCATCAATACAACTGTGATCGCCCTCCAAACGCGTGACGCGCGCGTGCTGACCCCGTCTGAGCCAGCTGGTGAGCCGTGTACCGCGAGCCCCGTCACACGCTCTGCTGGGCCGCATACCGCGAACCCCGTCACACGCTCCGGTGAGCCGTGTACCGCGAGCCCCGCCGCACGCTCCGATGGGCCGTGTACCGCGAGCCCCGTCACACACTCCGGTGAGCCGTATACCGCGAACCCCGCCGCACGCTCCGATGGGCCGTATACCGCGAGCCCCATCACACGCTCCGGTGAGCCGTATACCGCGAACCCTGCCACACGCTCTGCTGGGCCGCGATGAGGCAGCTGCTGTGCCATGGAGCAACTAGCATCGGACGAGACATGCTGATGCCCACAGACACATAATAGCACATGTGATGCTTAGCCCTGGCCACCATTCCTGTTGAGCAGAAACGTGGTGTCTTTCCATGCTAAATTGTCAATTGAGTTTTTTATGTTTTAATTCCGACTTCATCAGCGAAAAATTTACTAGTCTTCCCGTACTAAAACGCCTACGAGCTAGCAGCATGCGACCAGGCTTCTGACGACAAATGCCGGCGCGTTTCGATGCCGAATGTCCAATTTTGCTCGAACGACGCCATCAAAACGCTTGGCCTCCTATATCTGCGAAGGATTCCGACGTTTCAAGTATCGAGACAGGTCGAAACAAATCGGATGCGAAATAAATTGAAACGTTGGAAACTGCAAATGATTCTTTTGCATCGGCGAAACTGATTTTCAGAGAACCAAACCAGAGTTCCTCCCGAACTGCGGCGCTGTGCTGCTGCTGCATCGGGCTGTGTACCGCGAACTTACGAGAGAACTCGACGCTCCTGGTCGGTGCTGTATCCTCGTCGTGACAATAACATACACTTACCTGTGCCACTAGTGTCCAGTGGTTATTCATGCCTATGATGAATGCCATGCAAAAGACCATCATTTTGTCTGATGATTTGCAGATAGGCTGGCGGCCTCAGGGGGGGGGGGGGGGGGGGGGGGGCTGGCCAGCTCCGCGCGGCGATCGAAGTGGCCAAACGAGAAAATCCGCCAACGAATTGGCATGGAAGGTTCACAAAACCCAGGAGTAATTCGCCATTTGACCCGGTTTGTAGAAGCCAGCTCTGAGCAGCGGGCCAAAATGTTTGCTCACTCAAGGGGGTTGATCCACCCTGTTAATGTGGGCATATCATTAGCGAGTTGTTGTATGAGTGCGAATGGCATTTACCAACTTACACGCTTTCAGCCTGCTAAGGGGATTAACAGCGCCGGCGGGACCACCTCGCTTATGGCAGCACGGGTACATGGGGCTCAGACGGCGCTCCGTGCGGTGACGACCGGGCGGTGCTCTTCCCCACGGTCGGCTCCAGTGACCCGGGAGCGTGGTCATGCATGGAGTGCCGCCTGATGACGCCGTCCAGGCTCTGGGCGGCCCGCTGTCCGGCCTCTAAGCAGCCCGCCGTCCGGCTGATGTCTCCCCGTCGGTCGGCAGCGAGACAAGCGGCCCAAACGGCCCACTGTCCGACCGATGTCTCCCCGTCGGACGGCAGCGAGACCAGCGGCCCAAACGGCCCACTGTCCGACCGATGTCTCCCCGTCGGACGGCAGCGAGACAAGCGGCCCAAACGGCCCACTGTCCGACCGATGTCTCCCCGTCGGACGGCAGCGAGACGCGCTTCAGCGTCGAAGCTGACACTGTGATGCTGTCGTCAGGGACGATCAGAGGAGATCGTTAGATCGACCAGCCTGGTGGCGCTGAACTGCTAAAAACCAAAATGCTAAGATCATTGGAGAGTCATAAGTGCTCCAAGAACTTCATAATTTAGAGGTGTCCATGCATCCTCGTAGCGCGCCTGAAGCGATTCTTGCCGCAGCAGGGTCAGTACAGAGACAAGCTGAGTGCCACTGTGGGCCTTTCCGTCACTGGTCTGAACCTGTCGCCGTGCTCTGTGGTACCGGATGACTGGAAGCTCAATACCACTGGGCCTTTCCGCCACTGGCCTGAACCTGTCGCCGTGCTCTGTGGTACCGGGTGACTGGAACCTCAATACCACTGTGGGCCTTTCCGTCACTGGTCTGAACCTGTCGCCGTGCTCTGTGGTACCGGGTGACTGGAAGCTCAATACCACTGCGGGCCTTTTCGTCACTGGTCTGGACCTGTCGCTATATTCTGTGGTACCGGGTGACTGGAAGCCCAATACCACCGTGGGCCTCTCCGCTACTGGTCTTGACCTGTCGCTTTACTCTGTGGTACCGGGTGACTGGAAGTACAGCCTGGACAGCGTGGCACGCCATTCAGGCTTGTTGCACTCGGGCCACTGCATCCCCCGCTGTTGACACCCCTAATTGGGAGTCCGGTACGGGTACAACGACTCCAGAGTCCAGCCCATCCGTATGCGCCGCACCAATAGCCGCTAAGAATACATGCTGTATTTCGAGCTGGCCAGTCACTCACCTGGTGCCGACCTGAACGTCGGTACTCGAGGCGGTTCGAGCCGTCTGCCCCGCCGGTAGTCCCGCCTGCTTATTGTATTAGTATCACTGAAGAATACTATTTAATAAAATCCCAACTGTAAAAGTCCAAACTCGAAAACCGCTGGACAGATCTTCCCGAAACCCTTTCCAGAAGAGAGAGCGCACACGATTTCATCAGCCGTTCTGCGACTGGTGACCTCGCGTGACCATCTTCAGCTTGTAAAAGCTGCATCAACCAGTTTAAAGCTTTGCAACCAGCCCAAGTTTGGGAACCAACTTGACTGGTTTCCTCAGAGCCTTTACTTTGATTTAAAAATTGGTTAATCTTGTTGCTGTTGGAATCGTATTGTTTACAAATAAATATCAATAATCGTGATCGTCCATTATCATTGCCGGTTGCATGTCGAGTCGGAATTCTTGTCAGTTGTGCCGCATCATCAACGGCTAGGTCTCAGATGGTGATAAAATAATTCGGCACTGGAGACGTTGTGGGCTAGTGTACTTGCCACTACCACACTGGTCATTTGTCTTCAACTGATGAGATAAGGAGTAACCCTGGCGGGATGCGCAGCCTTTTGCATAAACCTTGGCCATCATTCAGCCAGCCCGAGTCACAAGTGGCGCCTGCGTCGAGTATGCGTGGGCACCAGGCGGCGCGCCAAACCCAGCTGCGCCGCTGGCCCACCGCTTGCTGCCTTGGATCCGGCGGCCCACCCGCGGCGCCCTCCCGCCGGCTCGTCAGACCCAACCCTGGCCCCCTCCCACCGGCTCGTCAGACCCAACCCTGGCCCCCTCCCACCGGCTCGTCAGACCATACCCTGGCCCCCTCCCGCCTGCTCGTCAGCCCCGACCCTGGCCCCCTCCCGCCGACTCGTCAGGCCGTACCCTGGCCCCCTCCCGCCTGCTCGTCAGCCCTGACCCTGGCCCCCTCCCGCCGGCTCGTCAGGCCCCACCCTGGCCCCCTCCCGTCGGCTCATGAGGCCCAACCCTGGCCCCCTCCCGCCTGCTCGTCAGCCGCGACCCTGGCCCCCTCCCGCCGGCTCGTCAGGCTCAACCCTGGCCCCCTCCCGCCTGCTCGTCAGCCCCGACCCTGGCCCTCTCCCGCCGGCTCGCCAGGCCCGACCCTGGCCCCCTCCAGCCTGCTCGTCAGCCCCGACCCTGGCCCCCTCCAGCCGGCTCGTTAGGCCCGACCCTGGCCCCCTCCCGCCGGCTCGTCAGGCCCGACCCTGGCCCTCTCCCGCCGGGTCGTCAGACCTGACCCTCGGCCCCTCTCGCCGGGTCGTTAGGCCCGACCCTAGCCCCTCACATAATGATGCGGCCACCAAGCCCACCTTAGTAGCGAATGATTCTTGCGATATCATACCGCATCGACTAGCGTCCACAGTGCTGCTGATTTCCTTGTTAGTTCTATAATGCATTCTGCTCTAGCCTCTCTCCTTCTCTGCCGCGTTCCGGCATTTCAGCCGCGAGAGGCATTTATTAATTACGACCTTTAACGCTAGGGTGATGTCCGCCCGCCATCGCTGGGTGCTGAGCTCTGCATCCTGCTGCCACTAATTGCCAGCAAAGTCTTACCCGCTTCTAGGCATTTCTCCCAGGCACCAGAGTGCAGCGCATCCACTGGCGTGTGGCTGTTAATATAGGTGTTATGTGCGGGGTTCGGAAGAGGTGGCCCCCGGCCCCTTATCCCAGGCACCAGAGTGCAGCGCATCCCCTGGTGTGTGGCTGTTAATATAGGTGTTATGTGCGGGGTTCGGAAGAGGTGGCCCCCGGCCCCTTATCCCAGGCACCAGAGTGCAGCGCATCCACTGGTGTGTGGCTGTTGATATAGGTGTTATGTGCGGGGTTCGGAAGAGGTGGCCCCCGGCCCCTTATCCCAGGCACCAGAGTGCAGCGCACTGGTGTGTGGCTGTTGATATAGGTGTTAGTGCGGGGTTCGGAAGAGGTGGCCCTGGCCTGATCCAGGCACCATGCTAAGGGTGACTTGAAGGTGACGGCTTTGGCCTCCAGAGCGGACACCATAGGTGTTATGTGCGGGGTTCGGAAGAGGTGGCCCCCGGCCCCTTATCCCAGGCACCAGAGTGCAGCGCATCCCCTGGTGTGTGGCTGTTAATATAGGTGTTATGTGCGGGGTTCGGAAGAGGTGGCCCCCGGCCCCTTATCCCAGGCACCAGAGTGCAGCGCATCCACTGGTGTGTGGCTGTTGATATAGGTGTTATGTGCGGGGTTCGGAAGAGGTGGCCCCCGGCCCCTTATCCCAGGCACCAGAGTGCAGCGCATCCCCTGGTGTGTGGCTGTTGATATAGGTGTTATGTGCGGGGTTCGGAAGAGGTGGCCCCCGGCCCCTTATCCCAGGCACCAGAGTGCAGCGCATCCCCTGGTGTGTGGCTGTTAATATAGGTGTTATGTGCGGGGTTCGGAAGAGGTGGCCCCTGGCCCCTTATCCCAGGCACCATGCTCAGGGATGCAGTGGACGGCCGGTGGCCTCCAGAGCCGGACACCAGGCACCATGCTCATGGAGCGGTGAGCAGCGCTGCATGACGGTGCCGTCGACGCTGGCCATCATGCCGCCGTTGCGGGCCGGCGGACGGGCGGGCTCCTCGCTCCCGAGCCAGCCGTGCTCTGTCTCCGTAACAACGGCAGGGACTGGCGGGGTCTGCCACCTGTCTGCGGCGGCCCGTGGGGGCCCGGCGCCGCGAGGACCGGTGACGGCCCTGTTAATTATCGTGTGCCAAGCTGACAGAACAATGCCATGACGCGCAGGGCAAAGGTTCCTCTGTGGGGCCGCAGCCTGTATGTTTGAGATGCGCCATGCAGAAAATCCTGCAAGCCGGTGCTGTCGTCTGGATATGACATCCGTTCTCGCGTTACGCACTCAGTGCGGCTCCTGTCCGCGAGTCAGTCCCTGCTGTTGTGCGCATGTGCTCAGGTGACAGTTGCGGACCGTTCGCCGCCGCGAATGGCGCTGCACGAGCTCTTCCACAGGGGTGTGTCTGCCACAGAGGTGTGTCCCACAGGGGTGTATCTCCTACAAGGGTGTGTCTGCCGCTGGAGTGTGTCTCTCACGGGGGTATGTCTCCCACGGGACGTGTCTCTCACAGAGCGTGGTCTGCCACAGAGGGTTTGTCAGCCGTAGGGTGTGTGGCTGCCACCGTGGAGGGGGTGGAGGGGGTCTGCCACAGGGGTGTGTCCCACAGGGGTGTATCTCCCACAAGGGTGTGTCTGCCACAGGGGTGTGTCTCATAGCGGGGTGTGTCTCCCACAGAGTGTTGTCTGCCACAGAGGGTTTGTCAGCCGCAGGGTGTGTGTCTGCCACCGTGGAGGGCGTTGAGGGTGTCTGCCACAGGGGTGTGTCCGCCACGATGTTTGTGTACCGCAGGGTGTATTCGCTCCTCGCACGCGCTGGCCCGGTTTTTTCGCGTGCCGCATGTGGTCTCGAGCGGAGCACCGGCTCATTTACCGGGGCCGGTCCGGGTGCTGCGTGCGTGCGGCGGATGATTGGGATCAGTGTTGTGAATGTTGGCCTAAGTAATCAGCAGCACAAAAGCGTGGCTGGAGAAAGCATCGCGCTAAGTGGAGTTGTGTTGAATCTTGTCGGCAATTCTAATACGAAAGGACCTAGAATAGGAGCGCTGCTAGCAGCCACTTCCCTGGGATCTGACCACTCCACGCGTTAACGCAACACCGGAGCACCGACAAAGTCCCGGTGTCTCCATCGCCAGACTAACTCAGCCGGTAGGGCGCAGGAGTCTGCTGTAGCCCAGTGGGAAAGGCGGAAGGGAACTGTTGGGGCCCAGCCGGAAGGGCGCAGGAGTCTGCTGTAGCCGCGGGGGGGGTGAAGGGGAGGGGACTGTTGGGGGGCCCAGCCGGAAGGGCGCAGAGTCTGCTGTAGCCAGTGGGGGAAAGGCGGATGGAACTGCTGGGCGCCAGCCGGAAGGGCGCAGAGTCTCTGTAGCCCAGTGGGAAAGGCGGAGGGAACTGCTGGGGCCCAGCCGGAAGGGCGCAGGAGTCTGCTGTAGCCCAGCGGGGAAGGCGGAGGGAACTGTTGGGGCCCAGCCGGTAGGGCGCAGGAGTCCGCTGTAGCCCAGCGAGGAAGGCGGAGGGGACTGCTGGGGCGCAGCTGGTAGGGCGCAGGAGTCTGCTGTAGCCCAGCGGGGAAGGCGGAGGGGACTGCTGGGGCCCAGCCGGAAGAGCGCAGGAGTCTGCTGTAGCCCAGCGGGGAAGGCGGAGGGGACTGTTGGGGCCCAGCCGGAAGAGTGCAAGAGTGTGCTGGGGCCTATGTGGCTTGTGTTCATGTGCTCATGTGGTTTGTCTAGGGCAGTCAGTTGGAAACTGGTAAGATATTCAAGACTGGTACGTGTTGACTGACATGGCGATGCGTTGCTGGTTTAAATCTTGTCGTAAGTGTTCACTGGAGTGAGATTGCTCTGTTGGGGCGTTGAGGGCGTTGTCTTTGCAGCGAGCCCTGCTTGCCAGGGAGCCTGATCCCAAAGCCATCCCTGTGAAATAATGTGCCCAAATTTGTTTTCAAAGGCAGCAGCTCCTCCCCTGGGGTGACACCGTTTTTCGTTATCAATGCTGTCTGAGCGGCAGCGGAGTGGTGCTCTGTCCGCTGAGGTCCCTCCACCCTCTGCCGCCGCCGCTCCACCACTCCGGCAGACAGCCAGTCTGATCGCCGGCCGCCTGTTTCCGCAGCCAGTCTGATGGCCTGGCCGGCCGCCTGTCTGCGCAGCCATTCTGATGGCCTGGCCGGCCGCCTGTCTCCGCAGCCATTCTGATGGCCGGCCGCCTGTGTCCGCAGCCAGTCTGATCGCCGGCCGCCTGTCTCCGCATACAGTCTGATGGCCGGCCGCCTGTGTCCGCAGCCAGTCTGATGGCCGGCCGCCTGCCTCCGCAGCCATTCTGATTGCCGGCCGCCTGTCTCCGCAGGAGCCGCTGACGCCGAACCGCGCGTTGCGCCTGAAGCAGCCGGAGCCGGAGCTGGAGCCGGAGCGGGAGCCGGAGCCGAACCCGGAGCGGGAGCGGGAGCCGGAGTCGGAGCCGGCCGCCTCGCTGCCGCGGCCCGGTGTGGCGCTGGGTGCCGCCGACACCGTGTTTGACGAGCGAGCCTACACGGCTCGCGGCGCGCTACAGCCCGGCGATGACGCCTACTTCCGCAACAAGTTCAATCAGCGCATCAGCGACAGTCTGGCTAGCAACCGGCACGTGCCGGACACTAGGAGCGCTGCGTGAGTACCGGAGCTGGACGGCACGAGCGGCCGCCGAGCCCCCAGCGGTCTTCAGGCGTGGTGCGGCGATCTGTAGCGGAACAGGAGACAGGTCCGCCGGATCTTGGGCACGTGCTAAGCGATAATTTTTTGTTTTGTAGCAGGCTTGTTGTCTTTCGACCCTTTCGGACGACAGATCTGTGCGAATGGTGTGGGTACCGTCCCGCCAGCCCAGATCTGATGCGGCCTGGGAGGACGCCCGTAGCCTGTACAGAGGCACGTCGGCAGTAAAGGATATCCGGATGCCTCGGCAGCCCGCACTAAGTACAAAACGCTCTCCATTAAACCGCGCGATGTGTCAGAGCGGACAGCCGATATTCGGACTACCGCTGGGCTGTGGTCCGAATGCTCTGGAGACCGGGCGTCTGTCGTGATGTACGCTGCTTGAGTCACTCCGGATCCTGCGGAGACTGGGCGTCCGCCGTGTCGTACGCCGCTTGAGTCGCTCCGAATCCCGCGGAGACCGGACGGCTGTTGTGTCGTACGCCGCTTGAGTCGCTCCGAATCCCGCGGAGACCGGACATCAGTCGAACCGTGCGCCGCTTAAGTCGCTCCGAATCCCGCGGAGACCGGACATTAGTCGGGCCGTACACCGCTTGAGTCGCTCCGAATCCCGCGGAGACCGGACATCAGTCGGACCGTGCGCCGCTTAAGTCGCTCCGAATCCCGCGGAGACCGGACATTAGTCGGGCCGTACGCCGCTTGAGTCGCTCCGAATCCCGCGGAGACCGGACATCAGTCGGGCCGTGCGCCGCTTGAGTCGCTCCGAATCCCACGGAGACCGGACGGCTGTTGTGTCGCGCTGCCGGCGGATATTTGCTCGTGCTCGTATCTCGGCGCTATCCGCCGTCCGACTCAGCCGGCGGCCGGGCGGCGGATGCGGAACAGCGGCGGAGCGTAAGCCGGGCGCTGCGGGGGTCGTCCTCGGTGGTGGCCGCCGCCCGGCTCAGCCTGCGGCCGGGCGGGGACGCGGGACATCCGCGGGCGTAAGCCGGGCGCTGCGGGGGTCGTCCTCGGTGGTGGCGCTTTTTATTGGGGTGGCGACAAGCCAGCGCTGAGAACGGCGACACGCCCGGTCCAGAGGTCGGCCCCAACCTCAGGTTCGTGGTCCATCAGGGCGTAGATAGTCTGTGTGCGTGTGTGTGTGTGGTGTGTGTGTGTGTGTGTGTGTGTGTGTGTGTGTGTGTGTGTGTGTGTGTGTGTGTGTGTGTGTGTGTGTGTGTGTGTGTGTGTGTGTGTGTGTGCGTGCGTGCGTGCGTGCGTGCGTGCGTGCGTGCGTGCGTGCGTGCGTGCGTGCGTGCGTGCGTGCGTGCGTGCGTGCGTGTGCACACCAGACATGGGCAGACGTCGCAGCAGATGTATTGTGCAGATAACAGGCCCAGATGGCGGTAGGCCGCTGGCGGTGGTCATGGTTTGCTGTGCTCCACGTGGAAGAGACGCGCGAATGAATGGCCATCTAAGGCCTTACCGCGCGCCTTGTCGGTGCATATCCATTAGTATGCTGCGTTTAGTCGGATGATCGGACGGCGGTGAACGCGAAGACTCGATATAGCTGAAATCTTCAGGACTTTTCCTTGACAGTTTGTTGATGAACGTCTCGTCGTTTTGGCGAGAGCCGTTTGAACTTGGAGAGGCAGTTTACAAACGTGGATCTGGCAGATCGCCGGGCCTGAAATGTACTTTTTCAAAGAACTTTGCCAGGCTCTTGCAACCGGCGGACAGCGTCTGCTTTGAACAAGTATCCAAGTGGCGTCTCCGGGAACTACGGACTGTAGCCACGCAGCCTGTCGCATGACAAACAAAGTTCGGTGGGGCTTTTGTCTGGTTCCCTGGACTCATGTCAGCCATTAATGAAATGAGCTGTCATTGGCCTTGCTGCGACCGATCGCCATCTCAGCGAGACATTAACGTGAATGTAAAGTATTGCTTAATCTGAGCATTTTACTCGAGCGGCGCCGAAATGGTCCCATTTATCGGCGAAACAGCATGCTGCTAGCTGCGCCGTGAAGGGAAACGTGGCTGCCGGCCCCTGGTCCGGAGATGGCCCGGTGTCTGCAGTATTCAGAGGGGCTGCTGGTCGGGCAGCGCTGATCAGACGGAGGCCTTGGTGGGGCTTCTCGGACGCACCGTACGCGCGAAATCGCACACATCGCTGCGTGTCTCTTGGATGTGCTTCCACGCTATCCTGTGTTGACAATGACAACGTCACGCACTATGTCACAGCCGGCGTTACGTGCTGTATGCCATCAGCGTAACGCGCTGTTGCTTGGGCTGGCCGTTAGATGACTGCGAGGTCTGCCTGCCGCTGCACCAGCCTCTTGCGACGTCTACTTACCGCTGCGCCAGCGTCTTATGACATATGTTTACCGCTGCGCCAGCGTCTTATGACATCTGTTTACCGCTGCACCAGCCTTTGTCGACGTCTGTCTACCGTTACGCCAGCGTCTGTCGACGGCTGCTTGCCGCTGCACCAGTGTCTAATGACGCCTGCTTGCCGCTGCACAAGTGTCTTACGACATTTTACGTCATTTTACGATCATTTACGACATTTTACGTCTTACGACATTTACGTTTACCCCGCACCAGCCTCTTGCGACGTCTGTCTCCCGTTGTGCCAGCCTCTGGCGACGTCTGCTTGCCGCTGCACCAGTGTCTTATGACGTCTGCTTGCCGCTGCACCAGTGTCTTATGGCGTCTGCTTATCGCTGCACCAGCCACTTACATCGTCTGCTTACCGCTGCACCAGCCTCTGGCGACGTGTGCTTACCGCTGCACCAGCCTCCTGCCTGCACCAGAACTTTGTGCGCGCCGAGCGGAAGACAGCGGCTTCGAACTTAGGAAACGAAGCCAAAGTCAGGCCCATCGGTTCAAAAGCACGATGCCGGTGTCGAAGCCGAATCTAGTGTTTGACGTGGCTTTCGGAACCAAAACCATTTGTTTTCCTCAACTTACACGGGATAAAAAAAATGCAAGGGTCTTGTGGAGTGATTGAGACAAAGTATAAGCAAAACTGGCGGAATATTCCGCCTCGGACTACGGTGCTCGTCTTGTGTGTTAGTATGGGCACAGTGTTCCTGACAATGACTCCTGTGGCCGTCGCCGGGTGCTGATGGGTCCTGAGAATGTCCGGGTCATTTGGGCTTTCAACCATGTCTGCGTCGTGGTCTTGACAATTTCTGTTGTATGATTTGGATGACAGGACATGCAATGCTGTTTTTGTGGAGTAAAGCCGTTACTGCTGCAAAAAGCGCCGAGACAAGGCCGAAGTCTGCAGCTGAAAATAGTACGGAACCGAAGTTCGAGTTACAATCTAAAATTTGTTCGAAGGCAGAGTCAGGCAATACTGTAACCGAGGCCATGGCCAAAAATATCACAAACCGAAGCCGAAGTGAACCCTCAAAAATAGCACGAAGCCAAAGCGGATGTCAGCCTTAAGCCGAAGCCGAATCCGAAGCCTTTGCAGGAAAACTGTGGGTTCACGAAGCCGAAGACGAAGCGTGCTCACTGGCGACGGCGTAAGAGTCTCCACACCCGCCCAATAACATTCTCACGCAGGAGAGTACTTCTGCCACCCCTCAGAGAATGGCTCCGTTTTCGCGGACCGGCCGGGTAGCTGGTCTGCGTTGCCAACTGTCCTGGTTTTTCACGGTGGTGATCCATGGTACAATA
>NW_023596136.1:2749265-2770389 GCF_011947565.3 Pollicipes pollicipes
GGTAATCGAGGCCGATCAGGGACGAGGGGCATTTAGATGTATCGGTGGCGTCACTGCAGCATCGCGGTTCTGCCTCTGCAGTACTCAAAAGATAACCCACCACATAGTCGGTGGGACTCGGCATGAATCGATAGCATTGTATGCAACTGTACTGTGCCACCGTCGCAGTGCTGATCACATCTGCGCATCGCCCAACAGCCATGATGTGGAATCTCTCGTCCCGCCCACTACCGCGTTGTTTCTTCCGCGAGATTTGACGCTCAATAAGCACTTTAAGTTGCAATGAGGGATTGACACATGACCCTGGAGATTGACGCTGCATCCAGAAGCTCAACTCTTTTTATTTTCAAACACGTCCACATGATCGGTAAAACACCATGTAGGACGTATACAAAGCACAATTCTTCGAAAACTAACGGGGACATCTATGAAGGCATATGTGTAGATAAGTGTGCACAAATCACGTGGGACACCCTGCGAATTTAAGCGCTGCAGCACAATGTGTGAACCCATTAAGGAATGCTCGTTTGGCGGACACCTTAAGCGCAGCGGCACCCCAGCTCCGCGCCTGGATCACTGCTTCCTGTTTGGGACGGTCAAACACTGCACACGGAAGCTCGCCACGGCCTTCGACTCACTAAGAAGCTGGCGCGTCCAGCACCAGGCTATGTTCCAGTTATAGATCGAACGCAGTGAAAGGCACGTCCAATCAATCGAAGGTGTTGTTTGCTTGACCTATTCGCAAATGCGTTATGTCATCCTCTGACAACACCTGTTTATACATGCACCAGGTATTGTCCTATTTCATTTTGCCGTTTAAATGAATAGTGTCTGCTGTGTGAACTGAACTAAAATTTAACATCTGGAAAAATATAAGTTAAAATGAATAAGCCGTTCGAGGGCTTAGAATATGCAGTTTTTACTTGACATCATACAGTCAGCCAGAATCCCTGAGCAGTGCTGGACGATTGGGTCGGTGACGGACGTGATGGTTGTAAAGAGATATCCTGCACATGGTGAGAAGATTAAGCAGGTGGACCAGACGTCCTTTTGAAGGCTACACCAGTAGGTGCGATACGTTGCGCTGGAAACAAAACCTGTCGTTGAAGTTTGGAGGACAGAGGCGCTGATGCAATACTGGCGCGTTGGGTCACAAATAACATTGCTTGAAATTGGCTGGCTGCGGAACTACCGGGGCTCGACAGTTTCTGTCAAGAATCGATGAGTTTACAAGAAGTTCCGTTTTTGCAGTTGTACGCAAAAGCATAGAGAAAAACACAACCATTTTGCACCCATATCGGTTTCAAGGGACAGGACTTGACGGCTGTCTAGTTCTGATGGACAAATCTTCCTCGGTTTAGGCCATATCCTACATTCGAGATCAGTGGCGGCGGATTAGGAACAACGAGGGGGGACAGCGCCAGCTGTCCCTAACTCCGAGCAAAATTGAACATCAGCCTTATGACGGTGCACGAAAAGAAGCGAGGCGAAGTTAGGCTCCCTCCCATGCCTACTGATGTTCTGTCGTCGCTGTGCGAAATCGGTTTGGGCAAGCGCTGCCGTTTCCGCTACGGTTACTGGCTTAACGTCCATGGGAGTTACCCCTCTTACTGTTGAAAACTAAATGAACATGCGATCAGCGGTTTCAAGGACATTGGCGTCCACTAAGTACGGCTGCTGGTCTGAGCCGGGTAGCTCAAGATCATTTTAGTACCGCACCGCCCTGGCAATGAGGCCTGCTCGACCTGCGCCGCCCTGGCAATGAGGCCTACTCGACCTGCGCCGCCCTGGCAATAAGACCTACTCGACCTGCCCCGCCCCGGCAATGAGGCCTGCTCGACCTACGCCGCGCTGGCAATAAGGCCTGCTCGACCTGCGCCGCCCTGGAACTAAGGCTCGCTCGACCTGCGCCGCCCTGGAACTAAGGCCTGCTCACGCCTCGACCTGCGCCGCCCCGGAAATAACCATTGAAATAGGTTTCGCGCTCTACCAGCAACCTCATTGTCAAAGTTTAAGGTCGACCATGCATGTTCTATCACAAATTGGCTGCATCAGAATAATCAAAACGGGATAGCTCTCAAAGACATGCAAGAAAGGATGCAATACATTACTTGCAAACTTCAGAGCGATCGTAGCACATATTCCAATGACGTTTTTGCTAACGGGCACACAAAAATGTTGGCGCTTGTGAGTGTGCATACACAATTACACCAAGTATAGTAGTTGTGAGAGTTGTAAACCAGGTTACGGCCTATCTGGTGATGTGATTACCTGCCACCAGTCATGCGGCCTGCTGTGATGTGGTAGCTGCGTACCAGTCACTCGCCTTCTGTGGCGAGAGGGGAGAGTGTGATAGCCACGCAAGTGATGGAAATCATAACCGAATGGGTTTATCACCTTCAGGACCTCATGCAAATAGAACCTGATCGATGGATTGGAACGGTCTACATTGCCATGAGGACTTGAAGCAGGCGGACGTGCGCTGGCGCTCAGCTTCCAGGCACTTATATCTGTGACCAACACCGCTTGGCTTCGGCCCTACCATGTGGAGCCTGACTGATTGGGCATACTGTGGATCATGAGTTTATGCACGAATTTGTCTGGTCCGTTAAAGACAAATGAAAAAAGTCCTTGGCAAACATAATCTGTCCACTTGACAAGACGGGTTTGTGCAACACTGCTTGAGGAGAAAGTTCATTGACTAAGTACGTATAATGTTCTGAAGAATATAGCATGACATTGATCGCATGTGAATATAATGGTTATGGCTGTCAGGAAATTTAGCTTCCTTACCTTTAATCATACAATTGTAGGCTGTGCACATATAACGGGGGCTGGTGTCTTATCATTTATGCTAGTGAGGTAGTCCATCCGCCCATTTTGAGACATATGGAAAGGTGTAAGACGCTAAAAATACTGGTCCACTGCATTCAATTGGCATTTATGCCGGTGCTCATGCTCACATCCATACCCTGAGCGGCGCATACATGGCACAGCACGTACCGCCCAACGGATCTCGTCCCAAACGTTGCACCTTTGGAAGCCACGGAATGAGGGCTTGCCAAAGAAACTTCAGCAGTTGTAAATTAACATAATTATTTGGTTTACGGTATCCACAATGTCTGGAAACCGAAGGCAATTCCGCCAGCATTATTAATTCAATGGGGTGCATGCTTCTTTAGCTTCCCGTCCACAAACGCTTACGCCGTGTGTCAGAGGCGCTTCTGTAACGGGCGGGGGTTAGTAATCTTTGCTTGGCGTTAGTAACGCTGACGCGTTTCTGGCTCATGGCGAGAACTTGGTGCACGTGGTTTTCTTGCGATATGAAGCATTTAACCTTTGATATATTGAGAAATGGCAAAATGATTTGTTGCCTAAATAAAGTGCAAACTTGTCCTACTGCTTTAGATATGTGTCGGTCGCTTACCGTGGGCTTCAAGATCAGAGGAGGGACATTTGGCCACGATCTATTCTAGAGCGGAGGTGGCGGGCTCGCGCCTTGGACTGTCGTCAAAAGGTAGGGTGAAATATTTCACGAATGGTAGAATGAATGGTAGACCTTATTTGTCTCATATTTAGCTGTTGCTAACGTGATTGTATGTGTTGCTACCGTTCAAGAAAAAAGACATTAAAGGCTCGTTGAAAACCATGGAACGTAATCAGGGCGGGAAAGCGTAAGCATAACTAGGAAATTGTCGGTGGAAGTCTGTGTGTTAAAGGGAGGCATAAAGCTGGAAATGTCTCAGGCCAGTAAAACATTTTCCAAATAAAGGTGGATTCCGCCAAGGAGATGAACCAAGTAGCTGAACCTTGCCATGTTATTTATGCTTTGCATGAGTTTTGGCGCTGAGTCAAACCGAAATGTGACGGGAGATTAATGCGAAAAGTTCTGAGCAAAATGCACAATAAAGCGGATTAGACCGCACCTGATTTAGGAACTTTGGGTTACACAGATTACAAATTGATTGCCTCCTACACCCCACGTGTCGGGCCGGACTGGGTCCAGGAAATCAAAAGCCTAATTGCCTCCACCCGCATGGCCTGACAGTTTAAAATGGCGGGATAATGGATTCCACATCATTAGCATTGATTTGGTGTCTTAAACGAAACTTTTGGAAGAAGGTAAACATTTTGGATGCTTGTCGATCACAATAAACTGGGATACGCACCAATGTAGCTGCCCTGGGCTGATTCACTTTGGTTTCGGCCGGAGTGTGCTGTATGGCAGACCGGTTTCAGAAAACGTGCCATTGCTTGCTTCTCGGGATATTACGGACGTGCCATGACAGTGCTGAGATTGCCGAATGATCTGTAAACGGTGCATTCGTCCACGTCCTACAGATGGGTCCGAGTCTTTACCTGCTTTGGCTGGTGCGGTGTCAACACTCCTTTAAAATGATGGCAAACAGGCGGCTCCGCAGTTTGTACACGGATGAGCCCACATATCAACATACTGTATCCCCATAAGCCCCACATATCCACCCACAGTGTTGCATACACCATTGCCGGTTTTCTCCCCCGCCAGGATCAGTCAGCTTTATGTCGCCGCGAAGTCTGCTCACCCAGATCTGGCCCTGTTTCTAACGATATTTAACTTGTCTTGAATTTGAGAACTTCATGTTTCCATGTCTCAGATGGAAAAAGGAAAGAGTGATATGACGACTCCGCAGAAACAAGCTGCCTGATCGGACGGCCTACGTTTACTTGAAATAAACAGGGAAAGCCATGAGTTCCTGATTTTATGGGGTTATGAGCTCAGAGCTCTTTTTCTCACTATTAAGAGCCCCAAATACGCCGGGAGATTCTGGTTAAATGACGATGTCAAGCAAACATATTGCCAACACATGACGTTTTGAGTTTTTGACGTCAACACACACCATATATCATTCATGATCACAACCATGAATTGACAACATAACCGATGTTCGCTTAATAACGTTAGCCAACACCTCGTAGTGTTTTGAAGGTCGATAACCTTCAGCACAAGAAGCCTGCACTTAGCGCCTTGACAGAATTGTAGCACAACTTCCGAAGAATGGGGTCACTTTTGATGAAAACTGTATGGCGGCGCGACCCGGGCCCATTGAGCTGAAGCAAATCCATTTCATTAGCGCCAAGGCTCTTTCGGGCCACGACCCTGTTCGCAAACACGTATTTCCGGATTCTCCTACGTCACATAATTGTACAAATTGTGAGGGAGAGAGGATGCATGCAGCATCGGAGTTCGTGTGAATTCGTTGGGGCTGCATCTCACTGGCCTAAACAGGTGATAATCTGTTTGAATTGTTGCTCGCCTGTTTATCGCGTCCATTCGCGTCTAATCGCGTCTTATATGCTTATGCTTATCACGTCTTATCACATCTATGCTACGTTATCGCGTCTTATCACGCATTATATGCTTACGCTTATCACGTCTGAAATCGTGTGGCCTGGCCGGCCAATAGGTGCGGGCTCTCACCTGTAGCGCTGCATGCTGCCGTGGTCGGCTGGTGCCTGATGAGCGTCGTCTGCTCCTCTGGGGCTACCACCGCCACGTGACGATGCCCCCGCGGTCCGCTCAGTCACGTGGCACGTGCGCCCGGTCGGCGAGCGTGGCTCTCTCCCCCTCGGCGGCTCTCAGCACTCGACTGGCGCCGGCCGCGCCTCCTCCACGGAGGTGGCCCGGAGCTTGACCACTGGCGGACACGCGCCGGGTGGCGCCGGTCCGTCGCAGGCGAGGCAGAGGGGGGTGCCGACAAAGTCGGGTGACCTCAGAGCAACTAGCGGGTGTTGGCTGGCAACCCCGACGATGGATGGCCAGGATGGCGAGGGGCGTCGCCTCGTTCGCCGCCGCTGCTGCTCAGCACGGGGAACAACTGGGGGCCATTACCGGCGCAGTATCCAGCGGCGAAGCGGCGCCGCTCATGTTTCACACACACACACACACACACACACACACACACACACACACACACACACACACACACACACACACACACACACCACACCACACACACACACACACACACACACACCACACACACACACACACACACACACACACACACACACACACACACACACACACACACACACACACGCACACACACACACACACACCGATGATGTCCCCACAAGTGGCCAGTCCTACAAAAACGTTCAAGGCCACCACATGGGAACATTATCAGTTTTTTTAATGCAGCAGTCGGCCGGTCGAGCCGAGGCCAGCGGACTTAACAAATTAGAAGAACGCAGCGTTGTAATATGGACGGTACTGGACACTGAAATTACCTATGCTCTTGTAACGCATCTATAACTGTCCTTGACATCACTGACAGCTGACTGACACTGACACAACTGATACCCTGTCACTGGTCGTTCTTCCAGTGGAAAGCTGTTTCATTTGACCACTTTAGAACGTAGTTCTCATGACGTGACTGGATTTATCTGCACCTGAACATTATGTAATTCATGATCAAACGCTTCTGCTGACCGATTTTATGAAACGTGATCTCTTGCAGTTTATGGAAATACCTAATCCACTGGTGAACATGGAACCATGAGCGCATGGCGGTCGATGCCTAATGAGCAGAAATTCACTTCGGAACGCCATATGGTTTATCTCGCACGGAGACGTTATCTTTTAACGACAACGATTTTCGTCTTCTGGGCACTAACATCTTCAAAGTGATATTAGCAACCTTTGTGAATGGAATTACAATGCCATCAAGGAATTATCCCTAAAAATGTCGCTATGACATTCAACTTGGGCCCGTCTGTCAACCATAACTGGTAAGCCCTGGAGTGCTAATGACAGGGGGCATTTGTGAATGGCATTTGGCGCTTGCGAGCAAATTTCCGATAACATATAATAAATAAATTGGGCATAATCATTCTCAATGTTAGCCGGCGGTGACTTCTGTTGATCAAATGTGCAAGAAGTAGCAATGAGCCATATCAATACGGATCTTGAGCTGGGTCGGGCCGATTTACCTGACCTCCAGCCGTCCTGGCCAATACATTCACCGAAGAACTTGTTGGATTGAAATGTTTGCTTCGTATTACTTCAGTTGTGTTTGTAAAAGCAAATGGATCAAGACGTTGAAGTCCTTGTGAGTATGCATTTAGTTGTTGTCTGCAGGCTTTGAAGATGCTGACTTGTGTCTGCGTCGATTATCTGCCGACTTGTGTCGATGTCTGTAGGTTTTGGGGACTCAAATGAGGTTTTGGAGACCCAAATGAAGCCCCGCGTATGCACGAGACCCAGTTGTGCATCTAAATGTGTGCAGACAAAACATTTACCGCCGATGAGGCTTTAAGAATGACTGAAGAACCCCTGTACCCAAAAATGGAAAATGTTTCCCGCCTGCAATAAAATTTCTTTAAAAAGTCACATGAGCCTTACAGAAGTAGATCGGCCCTGTCATGGTATATAAGTATTGGTTAATGTCTGAAACTACAACCTGCATCATCTAGCATTTTCTTCTGAGCACGCCTCCGGGTGGAATATTGTGGTAGGTCACTTTGACGAAAAGGGTAATAATGTTGTGAATCTTGAGGTATGAAAGCGACCCCCAGAATCCACCAATTTGCCAGAAGCAGACACTTAAAACCCTGCTGCTTATTGCCGGCGTTTTCCTTGCCTGTGGTGCTCAAGAGTCATATTTCTAGAAGCCAGGCTTGTGTCAGATTCAATTTTAAAGATTTTTCATTTTTTATAGCGCCAAGTGCATTGGCATGGCATTGGCGTTGGCATTGGGGGTATATCAAGAATTGAACATCGGATCACAATTCTTGCAATAGTGATTAGCCAGCATAAGTAACAAACCTATTACGCTTCACCTCCTTCAGAAATAAGCATTGCGAATTACAACTGTGTATCTCACAAACCAGCCCAGCAAAAAAATCCACTTTACTCGATTCCGGGTTCCGGTAAGCAAGGAACTGAACTGAACTGAACTGAACTGAACTGAACTGAACTTAACTGAGCAGAACTGAGCTGAACTGGACTGAACAGCAGAACAAGAGATAAGCTGACGTAGGCGCTGACTGTCGTTTCGATCAGGATACCTTAAAGTTACCTTATCAGGTCACTCCATGATCAGTTAGGAGTTAAATAGGTTGCCGAGCCGCGTAGAGATTAGAGTGCTGTTTGCCACTTTGATCGCATTCCAAGACCACTAAATTTGGGGGCCAAATTTTCACTTGCAAGTTGCGTGTTGCGTGGAAGCAGTTATTGATGCAATCTCTGGGATGTCATATGCTACATACAATCCGCATATGAGACGAAATGACTTTGCCACCATTGCTGCTTATTCCATATGCACTCAGCAAAAGCGTGCTCACTGCAGCTCAAGTAGTGCTGAATGAAGGGTCAGGCGTAGATTAGCTCATTTGGTAATAATTGACAATTATAAATATGTCCAGCCCTCGGAGTTAATAGGTAGTGGACAATCTCTTACTTAATTTGCCTCGGGATATAGGAATATGGGATATCTGCACCGTGTCATATCTACTGGTTTCTGGCTGAGGTCTGGCAAACGTCATTCGGTGTCAACAATATTGTGTTTGCTGCTTAGAGACGGCAAAAGCAAACTTTTGCTGACTTTGCAAGAGAAGCTTCGTAGCTTTTTGCTGCTTCCTGTTCATTTCAACAATCCGAAACGGTCTGTTAATTTGGCTGGGGCGTACTGTGTCGACCCATGCTACCATTCTCATTTGAGCCCTCTGACTCACTGACGCAATATTGTTAGAGTTGGTCGGCTACCATTCAGCTCAGGAAATTTACAGAGCGAACGATTCAGTTCACGACCCAAAACGGCATTTTCCCCAGTGAGCTGACTCGGCTCACTACTCATCACAAACGGTTGACTCATCAGCCGATTCATGGTTCAGCTTGATTCGAACACAAGTCGGCGAGCATCAAATGCTGTTTTTACTGTTCATCAAGTGTTACTTGTATACTACTTGTAGAAGCAAATATTACTTTGGATAGGGCGGTGCAGCTCCTGGCTGTTGACCGTAGTACGCGCGTTTACCATGAATGCCAACGCGCCTTTTTGCAAGAGCTCGTGTTTGTTCCTCTTGAATAAACACCCACATTTGACCCAACTGATCAACTGTCGTTCAAAAGACACGAACAGTGTTGCACATCAACAAGCTATGATCATTATGGCACTGTTCCGGTCAGAAAGGTCACGTGCGTGACGATTTAGCTCAAAAGCTGTCGTAAAAAACAATCGGTAGACATATGTTTGCGGTGAGTTACATGAGTTGTAGGTACAATACACGCCCTGGTGAGAAAATCGTAAAGCGGATACGCATGCATATAATTACCTCTAGCCATGTATATATGTATATATATATATATATATATATATATATATATATATATATGTATATATATGTATGGACATATAAAATATGCATATATCTAGTTTGTATATACTATATATATATATATATATATATATATATATATATACTTGTTATATGTATACATCTACTCTGTATCCATACAACACACGACGCTTACCGTTGTGACATGTCCCCCCTCCCCCTGGATCCTTGTGGCACCAGTATTTTGTCATTCGTTTACTCTCCATGGCCCTGAACGCCTGGAATTTTGACAACGGCAGTTGGCAAATAGGTCGTGTGTGCGTCATTATACCGCCGAAATAGCAATAACCTGTGAAAGTGCTGTGTCCAAATTGTGCTTAGTGCTGCTTGTTGTTGACTATTGTTGCTTACTTGCAGTATTCAGTTGCTTACGTCGTTCTTTCAAATTAGCTCGCTGTCAGCTAATTGGGGCCGGTGAGTCTATTTCTCTTTTTCCTATGTGTGTTACTTCATGCTTCCACGTAAACAGGTGGGTGAGAGTCTCCCTTTTCTTATGTCCTTAAAGCAATACCCACGCAATAAAGTGTGCAAATAAAGCGCGAGTTAAGTGTGCGATGGACAGATTGTGTTCGGTTCCCAGCTAATACCTGCCATGCTCCTTGGACCAGTGAGAATGTGATGCTTTTAATGCTGTTATGAGGCTTTAATCTTTTTCGCATTTTCCATAAGTAATGCCCTTATTGTCCGAACCAGTTCCGTCAGTCAATGACGAATCCAAACTACTGAGCTGGACCTCGTCGCACGGCTCACGTCGTGTTAGCAAATGTGTCTTTGGACGCACCAAGCATCGTTCAATCACGCGTCTCAATTCAAACGTAATATCGAGGGACCGAGGATGAAGAGCGTCGAATGTGAGATCTGCGTCATATGGGCGATCAAGCAGATATCAAATACCATGATCTAGCTTCGATCTGCTTCTGTTGATCGCCGATGTGTGAGCCTCCCGTACTGCCGACGTAGTTGACAAAATCGTGCAAGGCACATGCCCATTCTGCTGTATAAACAGCTACGGCTTTGGTAGCCGGATCCCCATAGATACGATCTGAGCCCATTTAGCCTGTGCTCAGTCGCGGCTCTAAGCCAATGTTTTTAGTGGCGATTTTTTAATCGTTTTCAGACGAGAGCCTCTGCCGTGAGAGATAGACCTGACCGTCAGCAGTTAGCGGGGCTACAACTGGTTCCAAAGCTTGACGCAAGCAGCAGATGCAGAGACACAGAGAGGGCCTTGAACCCGTTAATACTGCACCCTGCTACCAGTCGCGGGGCACATTTGAGGAGGGGAGTTCTGACCGGTGCTTCGATCACCCAGCGTTCCTTACACATCCAGGAGACCAACAGCATGCCTTCGATAGCTTTGAAACCGTTAAAAATCAACCGGTGATCGCTCTTAGAGCAAACTGATTCGCCAAATCTGGCATTAAAGTGAATGGAAGCTGCGGCAGAAAAGTAATGATATGTCATCCATGCATCCATGGCGGAACGGTGTTGTTATCGTGTGAAAGACTTCGACCGCTGCCTCCAACCAGCAGCTTCATTGGCTTTGTATCATTGCACCATTGGCAGTGTACCACGCCCACTTACTTCTAGAATACCATGGCATAGCAATGGCTTTCATTGATAAAGCCTATGCCAGACTATAAAGGCGTTATGACTAAAGTGGGGTCCCCACAACAAATGGTGGGTTGGTGGCAAGCGTGACAAACAAGAATAATGCTTTCACGAAAGCTCACCGCATGGAATGTTTTAAAACGTTTTAAAATGACTGTTTTACGATACATTGATTCGCTGAAAGGTTTTAAAAGATTTCGAAAAGTTCCCGCAAAAATATCTCATATCTTGAACATTCTGACGGAAATGATGTTGTCATACAATTTCCTTGCAATGCCATAGTTTGAGCGTATTCATCGAACTAAGTCTATGGTGGGAAGCGGCGATTTACACGAGGCGATTTAAAGGAATTTGTTTCGTTACTCCATAACTTATTTCACACAAAGTTTGGGATAATGCTAGACCTGGCAGCGGTATGGATCGGTGGAAGGCGTTGGATGCCGGTCGCGCTATTATTGTTTACACCGGTGTCGTGTGCAGCGAAGGGGGCGTTAAAGGTCAATTAATTCAAACACCATGCATCGTGAACCATGCTTAAGTATGCACCTCCGCAAGCACTGCATATATATGGACAAGGATGCGGCCAGCTTATGGGAGCCCGCTTCGTCGCGTTTGCGTCGGACATGCCAACGATTTTTTTAACAGCTTCGGAACAGTCTAGAGAGAAAACGTTTGACATCGCACCGGTCCATGCAAGCATGCCCTTGCTTATAATAAGCAAACTGCAATTATATTAGCCTATACGTCCTTAAAAGCATTCTACCAGATATTTGTCAAGCATTTGTAACCAATGTTGCTTCGTTAGGAAATGAACGCTGACAATATTTTTTTTAAAAGTTCTGAAAAGCTCTGCAAGATAATTATTCGTGAAAACGGTCTATCTGTAAAATTTGGTTAATTCGTTAAATTTTGTTTTAGCGTTTTGCCCATACCACGGGCATTATGAGGGACAGTTACCACATAGCGATGCTTTCGCTGTGACGGCACCCTAATCCATAGCGCTATGGGCCAGAATGCAACACAAAAGCGACGAGGTTTCGGATGACCAGAATTTGTTGTAGCTGAGAAATACTTGATAAAATCAAAGCTATTTTCCGTCTGAAGGGAGACAAAGGAAGGAAGTTCTGATTGGCAAATTAAGCCCGCTGAATGCGTTAAAAGGCTGTATGTTGTCTGAGCTACTCCCAGCGCATCAGGGTTTCATTGCATAAGGTAACGACTGAATACAAACACCAGAAGTGTCAACATATTATATGTTTGAGTTTTCTTGCCGCTGAAAGGTTTCTTTCTGGGACCAAACTTGCCTTCTCGTTCTAAGATAAACAGACGTAAATGGACTCTTTGGTCGGCCTAGTTTCCACTAAAGCGTCCAAAACGACGGATCCCTGGTTGCTGATCGAACGCTTGCGGCCAAGTGCACACGACCACCCCTGACTAATTTTTTTTTTCAGAAGGATCTTGAACACCTCCACTCGTCTGTCTCTGCCGGTCTCATGTCGTTACTGTGCCGGTCTCATGTCGTTACGATCCGTAATGTCGAAATCAACGCCAGTTTTATCCCCGTTGTCTGGATGCGTTGCAATAAGCTTTACGTTTACTATATAGATCGGATTAGGGAGGTCAAGTTTTGGTCGCATTGCAATGTTATAGGAAAGCCATGCAAGATCGCACACACCACGCAGTAAATTAAATATTTTAAACTGAACTTGTTCTTTTTAAATTATATTATTTGTTATGGACCTGGACGGTAATACGACCAGTAGTTGCAAAAAGCGTCCCAAATCGTACCTGACGTCGCTGGGCCGGAACATCGAACCGCAGAATTTCATAGCACCTGTTACCGTGAGTTGAGCGGGCGGCTCGCTCGTAACAACGCCAGCCTGTGGTCTGACCATGCTGGCGGATTGGCAGCGCTGCAGATCGGTAACGGACTACGGCTGTGCGGTCGCCGCGGCGCGGTTGCGGGGTCGACGTTCAGCGTCGTCAGGACGGATCAAAGCGGATGTGGCCCTCAGCTGGATACTATCTAGTACGACCGCAGCTTACGGCAGAGCTTAAGACCAGACCAACTAATAGGGTCATTGCTCACTTCGGAGGATGGCACTGGACATGGACATCCCCGCTCGGTGTTCATACCTCACCCAACCAGACCGCACTGGCTCGTCTGTTTCTGTACAGTCTGAGCATCGGTTTTCACCTGTTTGGAAAATATGGAGTCAGCATACCCGGCATACAAGTGTACAGCCTGCCAGCACTGGTGCTGCACACGACCAATCCGCCACCGCTGGTGCTGCACACGACTGAACTGCCACCACTGGTGCTGCAAACAACTGAAATGCCATCACTGGTGTCACACGACTGAGCTGTCACCACTGGTGCTGCACGTGACCAAACTGCCACCACTGGTGCTGCACACGACTGAGCTGCTACCACTGGTGCTGCACACGACTGAGCTGCCGGTAAACTGAGGTCCCAGGCGTCCAGTGGTCTGTCATCTCGACTGTTCAGCGGTCAGCCATCCCGGCTGTTCAGCGGTCCGCCATCTCAGCTGTTCAGCGGTCTGCCATCTCGGCTGTTCAGCGGTCTGCCATCCCGGCTGTTCAGCGGTCCGCCATCTCGGCTGTTCAGCGGTCTACCATCTCGGCTGTTCAGCGGTCTGCCACCTCGGATGTTCAGCGGCCCGCCATCTCGGCTGTTTCGCAGTCTGCCATCTCGGCTGTTCAGCGGTCTGCCATCTCGGCTGTTCAGCGGTCCGCCATCTCAGCTGTTCAGCGGTCTGTCATCTCGGCTGTTCAGCGGTCTGCCATCTCGGCTGTTCAGCGGTCTGCCATCTCGGCTGTTCAGCGGTCTGCCATCTCGGCTGTTCAGCGGTCCACCATCTCGGGTGCCGAGGTTCCCAGTATCGTTCGGCTAATCTGCGTGCTGTGAGAGCTCTTCGAACTCCTCTCAACGCAGGCGTCCCTGTAAACGTTATAACTGCGTACGTAAGCCGCCTCACCACTCGTTTGTAACCGAGATGGAGTGGGGGCGGGGGCATGTGCGATGCTTAAACCATGACTTGAATTGGACCTGATGTACCTTGCATAGCGTGATAAATATCGCTAGCTGTTGAATGATCATTCGGAATTGACCAAAGTGTTCCAGGTGAAACCTTACTAAACCGAGCATATAGCGCTTTGTATCACAGTTTATTGTTTAATATTCAATTTGACCGAGCGACGTCGTCCATAGCGCCTTTTCCTTCCACAATAGAAGAGAATGCGGTATCTCTTCATACATAGCACCATTTGGTTGTAGCCGTGTCTCATTTGCGATTCCTCAGTCATTAACTGGGATATAGATAACCCACATACATATGTCGCTGCCGGTTGCCGCATCTGCGGTCGAGTGGCTCCGTTTTCCGGGTCCGTGCGTGACAGGCTTCTGAGTTGAGCCCCTCAAGGTTGTTTGTGATTGTTTTGCCCTAGAGATGCCTGTTGACCAGAGGAGGGGATTCTTCACGTCTATACAGTGTGACTGTGTTAAAACATTGGATAGCACATCAAAGATTGCGTCGAACCCGCGCCGGAACCACTGTGTATCGAACTGGGGTGGCCACTGTGTGGCAGTCTCAAACATTCGTCTCTACAAACGATTCCAACTGAGCTAAGGCCACAAAACACCGAGGTGACTTTCTGGACATACCGACACTCATTTCGTGCCTCAACACATCCAGCATTCATATGTGAATAATAAAAGCTGACACACTTCTCCTTCAACGAGATTGCTGGTGTGTAACCAAAAAACATTGCATTTTATCGCAGTCTTCTTATTGATGCGTGGCGTGAGATCGTGATTTCTAGACGACACATTACACACGGTTTGCGGCATCTGCAGCGTATAGTTTTACACTGCCCTGTCTCTGTCTGTCATGCGCACTCAGAGGAGCCGTGCCCCTGAAACAAGGTTGTTCAAGCCTCCTTTAAACTCATGGCATTCTGGTCGCCGTTGTTGGTTGCGATGGTTGTTTTTACTTGTTCGGACCCAATGGAACTCCCTTGAGACATACTCTGAATGAACCGCGAACTTAAAGCGTCTGAAAGCCATTTAGTGGACGCTCGGCGAGCTGGCGCAGTTTCAGAAGACAATATCAGCAGCCTCGTAGACATTTTAAGTAAAGCCCAAAATTCACCGTCAGATAGCATGATAATGGTAATCCTAGGAAGGCTGCATGAAAAGGCGGCACTGCACGAAACGCCTGTTTTTCCTGAAAAGACCGAAATAAGTAAAACGCCTACGACATGTCCGTGGCTGCATAAGTTTGAGGCAAATGCCCACCCATTACCGCTGATATTGTAGTCGCACCGTACATGAGGTCGTGCCTCCCTCTAACTACGGCTGGTCCGTCCGCCGGCGCCACAGGCGGCCTTCACCGTGCCTGGCCCCTCTGACCACACGTGACCGGTGCTGCGCTGCTCAGGCATGCCGGGGCCGCTGGTGACCTCCCGCACGTGAGGACGGCAGCGCCCGTGGCACTTGCCGGGGCCGCTGGTGACCTCGCGCACGTGAGGACGGCAGCGCCCGTGGCACATGCGGCTTCCGTCGGCGCAATGGAAGAGCGCAGTCACGACCGTAACCCGTGCGCTCGGGGACTTCGGATGGGGAATATTGGTGTCATAATGTCACTGATGTCACAACTGCGACCTCTGTGTAAAAATCTTTCTCACAGACGTTTTCTGGGATGAAGACTGGAAAAATGTATCGATGGGTCGTCAACTTCTTCAAGAGTATTCAATCTCCAAAGCATTGAGGTTCGTTATTTCTAATGCTGTGAGCAGCCGCTTGAGTAATATGCCCTGGACGCGTACCATGTTTTATAACATCGCGAATTGCAAGCGCCCTGAAGCAGCAAACAACGTGTAGCTGTTAACAAAATATTGGCCCAAGCCCCGCCAAACGTTTGCCACGTGCAGGGATTCGCCTGCACTCTCTTGGGATAAGATGCGTATTACTGCACTACGGTGTAAGGAGAATGTGTAAACAGACAACCGTTTCTGAAAAAGCCCACAAGGTGTGACTTGATACCCCTGACCACGTGTTATAAAATGCTACGAAATAATTTTTAAAAATTGTAAGTAAATTCAGGGCTCTCACAAATGTCAAATATCTTTTATGTCATCAAATGCATGCGTTTGCTGGCTGCAGTCAGTTGTTTGTCAAACAGTTTTGGAAACTGCGTCAGGTAGTGATATAGTTGTATAATTATTCGATAGGAAGTTTGATGGTCCTATTTGAAGAATTAGATTTAGCGGCGCCTTGTGAAATAAACTGGAGAGCAAGATCAGATTCCCTTAAAGGCATAGATTGATTGTAAATACTGTATTTATTTTGTAAGTATGATTGAAAGTATGATCGATTGTAAAGGTATAAATGATTGCCTTTAATGCTTTGGTGACCTATAAATGATTACTAACGAATATTGCGGATCCTAAAAAACGACCTAAGAGGCAGCCCCTATAACAGGTAAGATACAAAGCTCAACTCAAAGGTTCAAAGCTAGAAAATTAGGGCAATCAATAAACGTTCAACGTATGAATACAGATAAATACACACGCACACACACACCACACACACACACACAACACACACACCACACACACACACACCACACACACACACACACACACACACACACACACACACACACACAACACACACACACACCACAACACACACACACACACACACACACACACACACACACACACACACACACACACCACACACACCGCACACACACACCACGCCACAGGTGTGTATATCACACATATATGCATATATACATATATATATATATATATATATATATATATAGATATATATATATATAATATATGATCTTATAGATGTACAAGATATAAATATATATTAACGTACATATGAAGTGTGTGTGGTGTGTGTGTGTTGTGTGTGTGGGTGTGTGTGTGTGGTGTGTGTGTGTGTGTGTGTGTGTGTGTGTGGGTGTGTGTGTGTGTGTGGTTGTGTGTGGTGTGGTGGTGTGTGGTGTGTGTGTGTGTTGTGTTGTGTGTGTGTGGTTGTGTGTGCTGTGTGTGTGTGTGTGTGTAGTATATACACACATACATGCAGTATATATGCAGATACACGTATGTATATAAATTTATAAGATTTACGTATTTCAATAATATTGCTCGTTTAAACGCCAAGTAAAGAAAGGGCCCAAATGCTGAAAGCCGAACGGTGAATATGTTTGGTTAAATAGGCTTTTTGCCGACGTGTCAGATTGGCGAAATTTTGATAACTCAAAAGCAAATATATCGAATGCCGATTTGCAGATAAAATAGGTTACAGGTATGGGCTGGTTGAACATTGTGAAGGTCGAAACGCGCCATAGGTTATTTTCTCCTTAATCTGCATTGCCAAGGTTGGTTTTGGTTGATGGCATACATCATAACAAACACATGAAGATTAATCAAAAATTGCAGCTTACCGCATTTTTACTAGATGCTCTCACATTACGTGCATATGCGCGATATATGGTACCTGCAAGCATAAACGCTCAGGAGGTACCAGCCGGACCGGGGAAAACCTTTATGAAGTCCTTGGGTCCGCTCCTAAATAAAGAACTCCCCAGGTGCTTGACATGCACGAGCGACCCTCAGGTCTCCTCCGGGCGACAAGGCCACCCCTCTGCGCCAGGCAGGCTCCCCTCCCGCGGTGTGGGCTGGGCAAGCAGTTACATGTGCGCCTCTTGGTATCCTCTGCTCCCTCACGCCACGAGCCATTATAATTCCTGGATTCACTGGTCCGTCCATTAGTTATGGTTTGCACCACGACAGGTAAAAATCAAACCCGCTGCCACAACATACTGCAAGGGAGAGAAAAACCCTATGGCGATTATTTCAAGCTTTGTTGACCTTTTTCTAAAGTCATTGATGCTTTTTATGTTAAGCTAAGTCAGTGACCTGAGACGACCTTTTTGATTTGCAAGCGCTCTGTTGCCATTTTTAGTGCTGCGTATGATCAGGCCACGACTCTGGACCTAGTTATCTACTTGGCTCCTTAAATTTAATTTTCACCTGAAAGATTAAAACCGTTCCCAGCTGTCTATGAAATTGGTCTCACCTTAAACGTGACAAGCGTAATGCGATCAAACGGCATGTCATTGCATTCTTTTGGCAAATGGCATGTCGATTTTTGTTTGTTTGTTTATTTGTTGCATTTCTGGTTAACCATGCCGCTATCTCGGTGAGGGGGCCAGGTGCATGACCATTTGCAGTGGACGCGCCCTAAAACTCCCCAATTAGGGGCCGAATAGAATGGATCTTTGGATGGATCAAATGAATGGATCTTTCCATTCCTGTCCGTTAAGATTTGGGAAATCTAAAGGGGATAATCCGTAGATTTGATTGCACTGAATCTTGAAGACCCAATCCTTGAAGAGCTCTAGCTGTCGGGAGCCGGATAGCGAGTGAACGTGTGACTGCCGCTCACAATTCCACGCAAGGTGCGGGACGGTAGGCCCAGCCGTCTCTTAGAACTAGCACACTTCCACTCAAGAAATCTCATGAAGCGGTTGGTTAGATTGACGCAGACGTCAGATCGCCAAGGCCTAACACGAGCACATTTCTAGTATCCTTGAAAACCAAGCTAATGTAATGCTCCGCCGTTTAAGCTGGCAGGATTTCCTGTCTTTAGCTCTATGAAGCACGATTTATCTACTCAATTTCTCCCGACCGTCCTGTGCTTATCTGCAGACTCGCCTTAATAGCGTCGTGATTTACGTGGAACCAGTTCCCGGCGCGACATCTGCTCAGCTGCCCGCCTGAATGGCGCGCGTATTACACCAAGCTTTGTGTGGACTGGATGTAGATTACCACAGAAGGTGCAGGCAGCTAGACAGTCAGTTTTGAGATACGTCGTACCACATTGTCACGCATGCAAAGCGCCGTTGCTGAAACTGGGGAGTTTATTTAAATATTTAGGATTTCGACACCAATGGTTTATTGCCAGATGCAGCAGAAACCCGACGGCTTGTAAGTCGTAAACGTGCCAGTTGACTACACGGCACTTTATCTAGACGCCGTGTCCTCACAACCAGTGTCGTGTTATTAGTTCAAAGGTATCATACTGAGCTCACGGCCCTCCATACACCACGTGCAGATTAGAGAACATTGTAACGCTAAATAGTGATTATATTGATCCATTTTTCGAGTTATACTCATCCTTGAGAGTAGCCGCTGGCTTCTCGAAAGACCAGGAGTTGAAAGCCTTCCCCCCTATGTCAGTGCTGTATTTCCATGATTTCGAGACTTTTCAGACCACACATACCACCCATAAGGCCTGGCTCAGGGACACAGCGAACTTTTAACGAACACAGGCTTCGGCAGCCCTCTCAAGACTTCCAACGTCCGACCGTGCTTCACCCATGCTGCTCCACGCATTTTCCGTGATGCAGCCATCTCCGTCTACACATCTCGATTCCAGCTATCCGTAACACTGACCAGTAGATACTACAGTGGTTAGGGTGGCACTATCACTCTGACAATGACTGGTGAACGAGCGTGTCTGTGGCACGGCACCACGAGGGCTCAAAGTGCACCTGCAGCGTCTTGATTTCTCAGCAAGGGCTGTACATTCTTTTCTGGAACACGGAGGTTTACTGCCGTAGGCCGTATCCGTTGCAATATCGATGCGTTGCAAAGCCCGCTGCACTAATGCATAGTAAGGGCGCACAACTACTCCAAATTTGGAGAACACAGTGGTGCGTACAGTGTCAGCATTAGAACTGCCGGTCCTGCCTAGCATGCGCACTACGACCCGCACTACTCACATATATATATATATATATATATATATATATATATATATATATATATATATATATATATATATAATAATTATCGTAGCTGGCCAAACCATGTCATGTCATACAATTGGGCCTCTGTCCTCATCGCAGCGAACTTAGTGGTTCCAGGGAGAAAGTGCGTCTCGGCTACCCGGGCACGACTCTACAGCTTCTCTTCCAGGGAGATGGTGGTATCCTTTTGCGAGAACCGATGATAATGCTGGGAGGAAGTCTAGGTCGTCTCTGCGAAGGGATGACGACATGCTCTGGTGGAGACCGCTACCCCAGCACGCCTGCCCAGCGGGCGGTGGCCAGTGTCGACCCGAGGAGGCGTCCCCACCGCCGGCGAAGGGTGCTGCGCCTGGGCTGCCCGGACCGGGCCGGGCCGCCCCGACATTATCGGCCTGTCGACGGCCGGCGCCAGGCATCATTAGGGCGCGACGCCGCCGTCTGGCGGTTATCGCCGCCACTTTGGCCGGCGCCCGGCGACGCGGCGCCACCGGAGGCCGCAGCGGCGCCACCGTCGCCGCAGCGGCACTCACCCGGAGGCGACCGGCAGCTCCACCTGGCGCCGGACGTGTGGGCTGAGTGGAACAGCGACGTTCGGTACCTTGACCGTTCCGACTTTTGAAGCTTGCGAAAGTGGACAAAGGTCCGTGTTTCCTATTAAGCGTTGTTCTTCCGATCTAGGACTAAACGAAATAAATGAGGCAATTCAACACGAACAGTGAAAACTGTTCTTGTACTTCAGGACAGCAACGACGTCAAGGCCTGGTACCAGGAGCGCGGGGTCACAACTTCAGAACAGCAGTGGCGTCAAGGCCAGGTGCCAGGAGCGCGGGGTCACAACTTCAGAACAGCAGTGACGTCAAGGCCAGGTGCCAGGAGCGCGGGGTCACAACTTCAGAACAGCAGTGGCGTCAAGGCCAGGTACCAGGAGCGCGGGGTCACAACTTCAGAACAGCAGTGGCGTCAAGGCCAGGTACCAGGAGCGCGGGGTCACAACTTCAGAACAGCAGTGGCGTCAAGGCCAGGTTCCAGGAGCGCGGGGTCACAACTTCAGAACAGCAGTGACGTCAAGGCCAGGTACCAGGAGCGCGGGGTCACAACTTCAGAACAGCAGTGACGTCAAGGCCAGATACCAGGAGCGCGGGGTCACAATCCCAAATCGCAGACGTAATTAAACAGCGAAGACCAGAGCCAGTATACCGCAGTGAGTCAAGAAAGGCCACGTGCTCCTGACTCATCTCGGGAAGGAAGATGACACCGCGGTGAGGAACGCCGCGCGTCTCA